>NW_025964039.1:7500-12500 GCF_023055435.1 Haliotis rufescens | reverse complement strand
TAACATGTAAAATACAATGTATTGTATTGATAACACACTGGCATGTACATATATACACAGATAAAACCAGCGGAACGCCGGACTCACTCGTCTCAGCTTGTATATACTGTATATAAGTGAACCCAAGCCGGCGCCCGGCGCGGCCGGGTCCGGGTCCGGCGTTCCCCCAAAAACGTTTCAGTTTAGTGCACAGGACGCGTAATTACAGCAATTAATTAACTCATGATGTTACAGTGGTAGTTTGTACCTGTCTATAATGCATTGCACCAGTATCCATAGACTTGTGCTTAACCCTAACCCTAACCCTAGCATATTTTGACCCTAACCCCCTAACCCTAACCCTAACCCTAGGTCATCAGAAAAAAAATATATAGGTAGGTCATTTCTACATACAACATAGGCAGACAACATTTAAGTTCAACCGCGATCCCAATTTTACTGTATCTCAACTCAAACCTTCAAAAGTTGTCTCCCTTCCATTACATGCACTGTACACACGACCGATTCGATTTACCCAGTGACACACATGTACAATTATAACAACAACAATCATCATCATCAACACCACCATTCTATCGCAAACGGGTTTTTTCCCCTTATTACTATACATTATGTATAATATATTAATAATAAAATAGGATATGTGTGTATCGTATGTATATCCTATATACAGTGTAAGTAACTATAAGCAAGCAGGGAATATGTCGTTTGTTGTTTTGTTTTGTTTTGTTTTGTTTTGTTTTCATCATATTTGCAAGCATTCTTTTGTGAGATTTGGTGGTCCTGAAAAGGACCGTTGGAGTAGAAGAGTGGGCAGGATTTTTACTTTCCGGCGGACTTCTGGGTCTTCTTGGGGAGAAGAACAGCCTGGATGTTGGGGAGGACACCACCCTGGGCGATGGTGACTCCGGACAGAAGTTTGTTCAACTCCTCGTCGTTCCTGATGGCCAGCTGCAAATGTCTGGGGATGATTCTGGTCTTCTTGTTGTCTCTGGCGGCGTTACCTGCCAACTCAAGAACCTCAGCGGCCAGGTACTCCAGAACGGCAGCCAGGTAGACTGGGGCTCCGGCACCGACACGCTCGGCGTAGTTGCCTTTACGGAGGAGACGATGGATACGTCCGACGGGGAACTGAAGTCCGGCCCTGGAGGAGCGGGACTTGGACTTCCCCTTCACTTTTCCGCCTTTACCACGTCCTGACATATTGGTAGTTTAATCGAGATGCTACAACACACGAATAACCAAGAAGCGAGTGAGAGCAGGCATTTTATACGGCCAATACAATGCAGCCGGCCGCGGATAGGATCGAAACGGCGATTTTGCCGCGTAGCTTGTCTTCTCCGACGTCCGCGCGCTTAAAACTTCCGATCCGATCCCCTTGGCCGCTGTATAAAGCTCCGTGAACGAGATTTTCCCCCCACATTCTCGCACTGCTTGAATATCAACATGCCACCCAAGGTTAGTTCGAAGGGAGCCAAGAAGGCCGGTAAGGCAAAGGCCGCACGTGTCGGCGACAAGAAGAAGAAGAGGAGGAGGAAGGAAAGTTACAGCATCTACATCTACAAGGTGTTGAAACAGGTCCACCCCGATACCGGTATCTCCAGCAAAGCTATGTCCATCATGAACAGCTTTGTCAACGATATCTTCGAGAGAATCGCCGCTGAGGCTTCCCGTCTCGCCCACTACAACAAGCGATCCACCATCACCTCTCGGGAGATCCAGACCGCTGTCCGTCTCCTCCTCCCCGGTGAATTGGCCAAGCACGCCGTCTCTGAGGGCACCAAGGCCGTCACCAAGTACACCAGCTCTAAGTAAACAGTTCATTTACGGACTTTTACTTACATCAACGGTCCTTTTCAGGACCACCAACTCTCACAAAAGAACACCTGAAACATGATGAAAACCAAACGCACAAAAAAAACAACACATGTATTAATATTACATACGTATTAGAATTACAATATAAATATTTTTTCGCCTCTGCAAACAGTATTTACTGGCCAAATGACTTGATAAACAACCTCTCATATAGACAAATATAATACACAAAACTATAAGACATAGGACATTAAGGCACACACTTACCGTGTATACACAATAGTGTCGCTACACGCGCGAATAAACAAATGCACATATTCAAATGACGGGGCATTTGCTTGTGTACATTATGTGAGTGAGTGATCTATCAATAAATCAATCAATCAATCAATCAATCAATCAATCAATCAATCCACCAATCAATCTATCAGTAAGTAGGTTAGTTAGACTGAGCGATTGAATAGTTTGTGTTGTGACATCTAATTGGGCGGCGTTAGGGCCAATCTCGGTAACAACTGAGATAGGTAAGCAAGCAAGTAAGTAACAAGTAAGCACATTACTAGACCATGTTGGGAATGTTTTTACACTGCTGTTACTTAAGGCATACCTAAACAGTGTGTTTTTACTCAGTGAATAATGTTGTTACAAGTAATGTGTAATACTGCACATAACTGCGGTCTGGTTGCTCATTCACAATATGCACGTGTAATGTATGAATGTGTATGTATGAATATGAATATGAATAATATAATGATGACGATTTGTTTTCAAAATCAAGTTTCAAGGATTCTTTTGGGGTATTTGGTGGTCCTGAAAAGGACCGTTGAGAGTGTTGGTGAAAACACAAAGTTTTCAACCGCCGAATCCGTAGAGGGTACGTCCCTGGCGTTTCAAAGCATAGACGACGTCCATGGCAGTGACAGTCTTCCTCTTGGCGTGCTCGGTGTAGGTGACGGCATCACGGATGACATTCTCAAGGAAAACCTTGAGGACACCACGGGTCTCTTCGTAAATCAGACCTGAGATACGCTTGACACCACCTCTTCTTGCCAGACGACGGATGGCGGGCTTGGTGATACCCTGGATGTTATCACGCAAAACCTTCCTGTGACGCTTAGCGCCCCCCTTTCCAAGACCTTTGCCTCCTTTACCACGTCCAGACATGTTTACTCTGAGAGAATGACAGACAGAATGCCGTCCGCTCGCTGCAATTCACCTTATGTAGGCGAGGCGCGGACCTCTGAGAAGACAACCAAGCATAACGATAGCACTATTTACGCTGTAGACAGCATAATAAAGATAAATACACGATTTTTTTTACGTGGGCATGTCAATTAGCACTATTGTGTTCATATATGTCGTGTTCGTTACGCGTCATTGTCGCGATGGTCGGTTATTACAAGTAATTGATCAAGGCGATGCCTAAAGTTTTACACTAACATCGCATGTATTGAGACTCGCTCACACAGCCAAGCCGAGGCCGTACGACGACGAACGTGAACACAACCAATCAGCATGGCTGCTCACTGACCAATCAACGGCTTCCCCGCGCAAGTCCGACTCCCGTAAGAGCGAGCATTTACTCTGTTTGGTTCAGTTTCACTTGTGAATCGAGATGGCACGTACAAAGCAGACAGCGCGTAAATCCACCGGAGGAAAGGCTCCCCGTAAACAGCTGGCCACCAAGGCTGCTCGTAAGAGCGCCCCGGCTACAGGAGGTGTCAAGAAACCTCACAGATACAGGCCAGGAACAGTCGCCCTTCGTGAGATCCGTCGTTACCAGAAGAGCACCGAGCTTTTGATCAGGAAGCTGCCCTTCCAGCGTCTGGTCCGTGAAATCGCCCAAGACTTCAAGACCGATCTCCGATTCCAGTCTTCAGCCGTCATGGCCCTGCAGGAGGCTTCCGAGGCTTACCTTGTCGGTCTGTTTGAGGACACCAACTTGTGCGCCATCCACGCCAAGCGTGTCACCATCATGCCCAAGGACATCCAGCTTGCCCGCCGTATCCGTGGGGAGAGAGCTTAAACAGCAGTCCGCTCACATCTATCATAACGGTCCTTTTCAGGACCACCAAATACCCCAAAAGAATGCTTGATTACATAATAATGAAAACCCTCTGCCCCAAAACTCACTCACTCACTCACTCACTCACTCACTCACTCACTCACTCAAGTTCATTATTACATATTCTAATGAATAGAAGTATCTAGCAAAACAACACATACATACAAATGTTTACCCCGAATATGATACGGGGTATATAATATATATCTAAATATATCTATAACATGTAAAATACAATGTATTGTATTGATAACACACTGGCATGTACATATATACACAGATAAAACCAGCGGAACGCCGGACTCACTCGTCTCAGCTTGTATATACTGTATATAAGTGAACCCAAGCCGGCGCCCGGCGCGGCCGGGTCCGGGTCCGGCGTTCCCCCAAAAACGTTTCAGTTTAGTGCACAGGACGCGTAATTACAGCAATTAATTAACTCATGATGTTACAGTGGTAGTTTGTACCTGTCTATAATGCATTGCACCAGTATCCATAGACTTGTGCTTAACCCTAACCCTAACCCTAGCATATTTTGACCCTAACCCCCTAACCCTAACCCTAACCCTAGGTCATCAGAAAAAAAATATATAGGTAGGTCATTTCTACATACAACATAGGCAGACAACATTTAAGTTCAACCGCGATCCCAATTTTACTGTATCTCAACTCAAACCTTCAAAAGTTGTCTCCCTTCCATTACATGCACTGTACACACGACCGATTCGATTTACCCAGTGACACACATGTACAATTATAACAACAACAATCATCATCATCAACACCACCATTCTATCGCAAACGGGTTTTTTCCCCTTATTACTATACATTATGTATAATATATTAATAATAAAATAGGATATGTGTGTATCGTATGTATATCCTATATACAGTGTAAGTAACTATAAGCAAGCAGGGAATATGTCGTTTGTTGTTTTGTTTTGTTTTGTTTTGTTTTGTTTTCATCATATTTGCAAGCATTCTTTTGTGAGATTTGGTGGTCCTGAAAAGGACCGTTGGAGTAGAAGAGTGGGCAGGATTTTTACTTTCCGGCGGACTTCTGGGTCTTCTTGGGGAGAAGAACAGCCTGGATGTTGGGGAGGACACCACCCTGGGC
>NW_025964038.1:0-37239 GCF_023055435.1 Haliotis rufescens | reverse complement strand
GGTAGACCTTGACCTGGAGGTCACGTTTTCACCGTCCTTGACCCCCGCTCACCCCTGGGAGTGGAGCTATGGGCGATCAAAGACGATCTCAACATTGGCTCCAAAGTGAAAAATGTTCAGTTCAGTATGTCCCAAATGACCTGAGGAGTCGACCAGCCAAGTCTGAGACTCCTACCATTGATATGACCTTTTTGGTCAAAAATGCTGTAAAAAGACTATAAGTCTAACACCTAGTACTCCAATGACACCAAAAATTAAAAATTCTCGCAGCGATTTGAAACTTTGCATGCGGGTAGACCTTGACCTGGAGGTCACGTTTTCACCGTCCTTGACCCCCGCTCACCCCTGGGAGTGGAGCTATGGGCGATCAAAGACGATCTCAACATTGGCTCCAAAGTGAAAAATGTTCAGTTCAGTATGTCCCAAATGACCTGAGGAGTCGACCAGCAAGTCTGAGACTCCTACCATGATATGACCTTTTTGGTCAAAAATGCTGTAAAAAGACTATAAGTCTAACACCTAGTACTCCAATGACACCAAAAATTAAAAATTCTCGCAGCGATTTGAAACTTTGCATGCGGGTAGACCTTGACCTGGAGGTCACGTTTTCACCGTCCTTGACCCCCGCTCACCCCTGGGAGTGGAGCTATGGGCGATCAAAGACGATCTCAACATTGGCTCCAAAGTGAAAAATGTTCAGTTCAGTATGTCCCAAATGACCTGAGGAGTCGACCAGCCAAGTCTGAGACTCCTACCATGATATGACCTTTTTGGTCAAAAATGCTGTAAAAAGACTATAAGTCTAACACCTAGTACTCCAATGACACCAAAAATTAAAAATTCTCGCAGCGATTTGAAACTTTGCATGCGGGTAGACCTTGACCTGGAGGTCACGTTTTCACCGTCCTTGACCCCCGCTCACCCCTGGGAGTGGAGCTATGGGCGATCAAAGACGATCTCAACATTGGCTCCAAAGTGAAAAATGTTCAGTTCAGTATGTCCCAAATGACCTGAGGAGTCGACCAGCCAAGTCTGAGACTCCTACCATGATATGACCTTTTTGGTCAAAAATGCTGTAAAAAGACTATAAGTCTAACACCTAGTACTCCAATGACACCAAAAATTAAAAATTCTCGCAGCGATTTGAAACTTTGCATGCGGGTAGACCTTGACCTGGAGGTCACGTTTTCACCGTCCTTGACCCCCGCTCACCCCTGGGAGTGGAGCTATGGGCGATCAAAGACGATCTCAACATTGGCTCCAAAGTGAAAAATGTTCAGTTCAGTATGTCCCAAATGACCTGAGGAGTCGACCAGCCAAGTCTGAGACTCCTACCATGATATGACCTTTTTGGTCAAAAATGCTGTAAAAAGACTATAAGTCTAACACCTAGTACTCCAATGACACCAAAAATTAAAAATTCTCGCAGCGATTTGAAACTTTGCATGCGGGTAGACCTTGACCTGGAGGTCACGTTTTCACCGTCCTTGACCCCCGCTCACCCCTGGGAGTGGAGCTATGGGCGATCAAAGACGATCTCAACATTGGCTCCAAAGTGAAAAATGTTCAGTTCAGTATGTCCCAAATGACCTGAGGAGTCGACCAGCCAAGTCTGAGACTCCTACCATGATATGACCTTTTTGGTCAAAAATGCTGTAAAAAGACTATAAGTCTAACACCTAGTACTCCAATGACACCAAAAATTAAAAATTCTCGCAGCGATTTGAAACTTTGCATGCGGGTAGACCTTGACCTGGAGGTCACGTTTTCACCGTCCTTGACCCCCGCTCACCCCTGGGAGTGGAGCTATGGGCGATCAAAGACGATCTCAACATTGGCTCCAAAGTGAAAAATGTTCAGTTCAGTATGTCCCAAATGACCTGAGGAGTCGACCAGCCAAGTCTGAGACTCCTACCATGATATGACCTTTTTGGTCAAAAATGCTGTAAAAAGACTATAAGTCTAACACCTAGTACTCCAATGACACCAAAAATTAAAAATTCTCGCAGCGATTTGAAACTTTGCATGCGGGTAGACCTTGACCTGGAGGTCACGTTTTCACCGTCCTTGACCCCCGCTCACCCCTGGGAGTGGAGCTATGGGCGATCAAAGACGATCTCAACATTGGCTCCAAAGTGAAAAATGTTCAGTTCAGTATGTCCCAAATGACCTGAGGAGTCGACCAGCCAAGTCTGAGACTCCTACCATGATATGACCTTTTTGGTCAAAAATGCTGTAAAAAGACTATAAGTCTAACACCTAGTACTCCAATGACACCAAAAATTAAAAATTCTCGCAGCGATTTGAAACTTTGCATGCGGGTAGACCTTGACCTGGAGGTCACGTTTTCACCGTCCTTGACCCCCGCTCACCCCTGGGAGTGGAGCTATGGGCGATCAAAGACGATCTCAACATTGGCTCCAAAGTGAAAAATGTTCAGTTCAGTATGTCCCAAATGACCTGAGGAGTCGACCAGCCAAGTCTGAGACTCCTACCATGATATGACCTTTTTGGTCAAAAATGCTGTAAAAAGACTATAAGTCTAACACCTAGTACTCCAATGACACCAAAAATTAAAAATTCTCGCAGCGATTTGAAACTTTGCATGCGGGTAGACCTTGACCTGGAGGTCACGTTTTCACCGTCCTTGACCCCCGCTCACCCCTGGGAGTGGAGCTATGGGCGATCAAAGACGATCTCAACATTGGCTCCAAAGTGAAAAATGTTCAGTTCAGTATGTCCCAAATGACCTGAGGAGTCGACCAGCCAAGTCTGAGACTCCTACCATGATATGACCTTTTTGGTCAAAAATGCTGTAAAAAGACTATAAGTCTAACACCTAGTACTCCAATGACACCAAAAATTAAAAATTCTCGCAGCGATTTGAAACTTTGCATGCGGGTAGACCTTGACCTGGAGGTCACGTTTTCACCGTCCTTGACCCCCGCTCACCCCTGGGAGTGGAGCTATGGGCGATCAAAGACGATCTCAACATTGGCTCCAAAGTGAAAAATGTTCAGTTCAGTATGTCCCAAATGACCTGAGGAGTCGACCAGCCAAGTCTGAGACTCCTACCATGATATGACCTTTTTGGTCAAAAATGCTGTAAAAAGACTATAAGTCTAACACCTAGTACTCCAATGACACCAAAAATTAAAAATTCTCGCAGCGATTTGAAACTTTGCATGCGGGTAGACCTTGACCTGGAGGTCACGTTTTCACCGTCCTTGACCCCCGCTCACCCCTGGGAGTGGAGCTATGGGCGATCAAAGACGATCTCAACATTGGCTCCAAAGTGAAAAATGTTCAGTTCAGTATGTCCCAAATGACCTGAGGAGTCGACCAGCCAAGTCTGAGACTCCTACCATGATATGACCTTTTTGGTCAAAAATGCTGTAAAAAGACTATAAGTCTAACACCTAGTACTCCAATGACACCAAAAATTAAAAATTCTCGCAGCGATTTGAAACTTTGCATGCGGGTAGACCTTGACCTGGAGGTCACGTTTTCACCGTCCTTGACCCCCGCTCACCCCTGGGAGTGGAGCTATGGGCGATCAAAGACGATCTCAACATTGGCTCCAAAGTGAAAAATGTTCAGTTCAGTATGTCCCAAATGACCTGAGGAGTCGACCAGCCAAGTCTGAGACTCCTACCATGATATGACCTTTTTGGTCAAAAATGCTGTAAAAAGACTATAAGTCTAACACCTAGTACTCCAATGACACCAAAAATTAAAAATTCTCGCAGCGATTTGAAACTTTGCATGCGGGTAGACCTTGACCTGGAGGTCACGTTTTCACCGTCCTTGACCCCCGCTCACCCCTGGGAGTGGAGCTATGGGCGATCAAAGACGATCTCAACATTGGCTCCAAAGTGAAAAATGTTCAGTTCAGTATGTCCCAAATGACCTGAGGAGTCGACCAGCCAAGTCTGAGACTCCTACCATGATATGACCTTTTTGGTCAAAAATGCTGTAAAAAGACTATAAGTCTAACACCTAGTACTCCAATGACACCAAAAATTAAAAATTCTCGCAGCGATTTGAAACTTTGCATGCGGGTAGACCTTGACCTGGAGGTCACGTTTTCACCGTCCTTGACCCCCGCTCACCCCTGGGAGTGGAGCTATGGGCGATCAAAGACGATCTCAACATTGGCTCCAAAGTGAAAAATGTTCAGTTCAGTATGTCCCAAATGACCTGAGGAGTCGACCAGCCAAGTCTGAGACTCCTACCATGATATGACCTTTTTGGTCAAAAATGCTGTAAAAAGACTATAAGTCTAACACCTAGTACTCCAATGACACCAAAAATTAAAAATTCTCGCAGCGATTTGAAACTTTGCATGCGGGTAGACCTTGACCTGGAGGTCACGTTTTCACCGTCCTTGACCCCCGCTCACCCCTGGGAGTGGAGCTATGGGCGATCAAAGACGATCTCAACATTGGCTCCAAAGTGAAAAATGTTCAGTTCAGTATGTCCCAAATGACCTGAGGAGTCGACCAGCCAAGTCTGAGACTCCTACCATGATATGACCTTTTTGGTCAAAAATGCTGTAAAAAGACTATAAGTCTAACACCTAGTACTCCAATGACACCAAAAATTAAAAATTCTCGCAGCGATTTGAAACTTTGCATGCGGGTAGACCTTGACCTGGAGGTCACGTTTTCACCGTCCTTGACCCCCGCTCACCCCTGGGAGTGGAGCTATGGGCGATCAAAGACGATCTCAACATTGGCTCCAAAGTGAAAAATGTTCAGTTCAGTATGTCCCAAATGACCTGAGGAGTCGACCAGCCAAGTCTGAGACTCCTACCATGATATGACCTTTTTGGTCAAAAATGCTGTAAAAAGACTATAAGTCTAACACCTAGTACTCCAATGACACCAAAAATTAAAAATTCTCGCAGCGATTTGAAACTTTGCATGCGGGTAGACCTTGACCTGGAGGTCACGTTTTCACCGTCCTTGACCCCCGCTCACCCCTGGGAGTGGAGCTATGGGCGATCAAAGACGATCTCAACATTGGCTCCAAAGTGAAAAATGTTCAGTTCAGTATGTCCCAAATGACCTGAGGAGTCGACCAGCCAAGTCTGAGACTCCTACCATGATATGACCTTTTTGGTCAAAAATGCTGTAAAAAGACTATAAGTCTAACACCTAGTACTCCAATGACACCAAAAATTAAAAATTCTCGCAGCGATTTGAAACTTTGCATGCGGGTAGACCTTGACCTGGAGGTCACGTTTTCACCGTCCTTGACCCCCGCTCACCCCTGGGAGTGGAGCTATGGGCGATCAAAGACGATCTCAACATTGGCTCCAAAGTGAAAAATGTTCAGTTCAGTATGTCCCAAATGACCTGAGGAGTCGACCAGCCAAGTCTGAGACTCCTACCATGATATGACCTTTTTGGTCAAAAATGCTGTAAAAAGACTATAAGTCTAACACCTAGTACTCCAATGACACCAAAAATTAAAAATTCTCGCAGCGATTTGAAACTTTGCATGCGGGTAGACCTTGACCTGGAGGTCACGTTTTCACCGTCCTTGACCCCCGCTCACCCCTGGGAGTGGAGCTATGGGCGATCAAAGACGATCTCAACATTGGCTCCAAAGTGAAAAATGTTCAGTTCAGTATGTCCCAAATGACCTGAGGAGTCGACCAGCCAAGTCTGAGACTCCTACCATGATATGACCTTTTTGGTCAAAAATGCTGTAAAAAGACTATAAGTCTAACACCTAGTACTCCAATGACACCAAAAATTAAAAATTCTCGCAGCGATTTGAAACTTTGCATGCGGGTAGACCTTGACCTGGAGGTCACGTTTTCACCGTCCTTGACCCCCGCTCACCCCTGGGAGTGGAGCTATGGGCGATCAAAGACGATCTCAACATTGGCTCCAAAGTGAAAAATGTTCAGTTCAGTATGTCCCAAATGACCTGAGGAGTCGACCAGCCAAGTCTGAGACTCCTACCATGATATGACCTTTTTGGTCAAAAATGCTGTAAAAAGACTATAAGTCTAACACCTAGTACTCCAATGACACCAAAAATTAAAAATTCTCGCAGCGATTTGAAACTTTGCATGCGGGTAGACCTTGACCTGGAGGTCACGTTTTCACCGTCCTTGACCCCCGCTCACCCCTGGGAGTGGAGCTATGGGCGATCAAAGACGATCTCAACATTGGCTCCAAAGTGAAAAATGTTCAGTTCAGTATGTCCCAAATGACCTGAGGAGTCGACCAGCCAAGTCTGAGACTCCTACCATGATATGACCTTTTTGGTCAAAAATGCTGTAAAAAGACTATAAGTCTAACACCTAGTACTCCAATGACACCAAAAATTAAAAATTCTCGCAGCGATTTGAAACTTTGCATGCGGGTAGACCTTGACCTGGAGGTCACGTTTTCACCGTCCTTGACCCCCGCTCACCCCTGGGAGTGGAGCTATGGGCGATCAAAGACGATCTCAACATTGGCTCCAAAGTGAAAAATGTTCAGTTCAGTATGTCCCAAATGACCTGAGGAGTCGACCAGCCAAGTCTGAGACTCCTACCATGATATGACCTTTTTGGTCAAAAATGCTGTAAAAAGACTATAAGTCTAACACCTAGTACTCCAATGACACCAAAAATTAAAAATTCTCGCAGCGATTTGAAACTTTGCATGCGGGTAGACCTTGACCTGGAGGTCACGTTTTCACCGTCCTTGACCCCCGCTCACCCCTGGGAGTGGAGCTATGGGCGATCAAAGACGATCTCAACATTGGCTCCAAAGTGAAAAATGTTCAGTTCAGTATGTCCCAAATGACCTGAGGAGTCGACCAGCCAAGTCTGAGACTCCTACCATGATATGACCTTTTTGGTCAAAAATGCTGTAAAAAGACTATAAGTCTAACACCTAGTACTCCAATGACACCAAAAATTAAAAATTCTCGCAGCGATTTGAAACTTTGCATGCGGGTAGACCTTGACCTGGAGGTCACGTTTTCACCGTCCTTGACCCCCGCTCACCCCTGGGAGTGGAGCTATGGGCGATCAAAGACGATCTCAACATTGGCTCCAAAGTGAAAAATGTTCAGTTCAGTATGTCCCAAATGACCTGAGGAGTCGACCAGCCAAGTCTGAGACTCCTACCATGATATGACCTTTTTGGTCAAAAATGCTGTAAAAAGACTATAAGTCTAACACCTAGTACTCCAATGACACCAAAAATTAAAAATTCTCGCAGCGATTTGAAACTTTGCATGCGGGTAGACCTTGACCTGGAGGTCACGTTTTCACCGTCCTTGACCCCCGCTCACCCCTGGGAGTGGAGCTATGGGCGATCAAAGACGATCTCAACATTGGCTCCAAAGTGAAAAATGTTCAGTTCAGTATGTCCCAAATGACCTGAGGAGTCGACCAGCCAAGTCTGAGACTCCTACCATGATATGACCTTTTTGGTCAAAAATGCTGTAAAAAGACTATAAGTCTAACACCTAGTACTCCAATGACACCAAAAATTAAAAATTCTCGCAGCGATTTGAAACTTTGCATGCGGGTAGACCTTGACCTGGAGGTCACGTTTTCACCGTCCTTGACCCCCGCTCACCCCTGGGAGTGGAGCTATGGGCGATCAAAGACGATCTCAACATTGGCTCCAAAGTGAAAAATGTTCAGTTCAGTATGTCCCAAATGACCTGAGGAGTCGACCAGCCAAGTCTGAGACTCCTACCATGATATGACCTTTTTGGTCAAAAATGCTGTAAAAAGACTATAAGTCTAACACCTAGTACTCCAATGACACCAAAAATTAAAAATTCTCGCAGCGATTTGAAACTTTGCATGCGGGTAGACCTTGACCTGGAGGTCACGTTTTCACCGTCCTTGACCCCCGCTCACCCCTGGGAGTGGAGCTATGGGCGATCAAAGACGATCTCAACATTGGCTCCAAAGTGAAAAATGTTCAGTTCAGTATGTCCCAAATGACCTGAGGAGTCGACCAGCCAAGTCTGAGACTCCTACCATGATATGACCTTTTTGGTCAAAAATGCTGTAAAAAGACTATAAGTCTAACACCTAGTACTCCAATGACACCAAAAATTAAAAATTCTCGCAGCGATTTGAAACTTTGCATGCGGGTAGACCTTGACCTGGAGGTCACGTTTTCACCGTCCTTGACCCCCGCTCACCCCTGGGAGTGGAGCTATGGGCGATCAAAGACGATCTCAACATTGGCTCCAAAGTGAAAAATGTTCAGTTCAGTATGTCCCAAATGACCTGAGGAGTCGACCAGCCAAGTCTGAGACTCCTACCATGATATGACCTTTTTGGTCAAAAATGCTGTAAAAAGACTATAAGTCTAACACCTAGTACTCCAATGACACCAAAAATTAAAAATTCTCGCAGCGATTTGAAACTTTGCATGCGGGTAGACCTTGACCTGGAGGTCACGTTTTCACCGTCCTTGACCCCCGCTCACCCCTGGGAGTGGAGCTATGGGCGATCAAAGACGATCTCAACATTGGCTCCAAAGTGAAAAATGTTCAGTTCAGTATGTCCCAAATGACCTGAGGAGTCGACCAGCCAAGTCTGAGACTCCTACCATGATATGACCTTTTTGGTCAAAAATGCTGTAAAAAGACTATAAGTCTAACACCTAGTACTCCAATGACACCAAAAATTAAAAATTCTCGCAGCGATTTGAAACTTTGCATGCGGGTAGACCTTGACCTGGAGGTCACGTTTTCACCGTCCTTGACCCCCGCTCACCCCTGGGAGTGGAGCTATGGGCGATCAAAGACGATCTCAACATTGGCTCCAAAGTGAAAAATGTTCAGTTCAGTATGTCCCAAATGACCTGAGGAGTCGACCAGCCAAGTCTGAGACTCCTACCATGATATGACCTTTTTGGTCAAAAATGCTGTAAAAAGACTATAAGTCTAACACCTAGTACTCCAATGACACCAAAAATTAAAAATTCTCGCAGCGATTTGAAACTTTGCATGCGGGTAGACCTTGACCTGGAGGTCACGTTTTCACCGTCCTTGACCCCCGCTCACCCCTGGGAGTGGAGCTATGGGCGATCAAAGACGATCTCAACATTGGCTCCAAAGTGAAAAATGTTCAGTTCAGTATGTCCCAAATGACCTGAGGAGTCGACCAGCCAAGTCTGAGACTCCTACCATGATATGACCTTTTTGGTCAAAAATGCTGTAAAAAGACTATAAGTCTAACACCTAGTACTCCAATGACACCAAAAATTAAAAATTCTCGCAGCGATTTGAAACTTTGCATGCGGGTAGACCTTGACCTGGAGGTCACGTTTTCACCGTCCTTGACCCCCGCTCACCCCTGGGAGTGGAGCTATGGGCGATCAAAGACGATCTCAACATTGGCTCCAAAGTGAAAAATGTTCAGTTCAGTATGTCCCAAATGACCTGAGGAGTCGACCAGCCAAGTCTGAGACTCCTACCATGATATGACCTTTTTGGTCAAAAATGCTGTAAAAAGACTATAAGTCTAACACCTAGTACTCCAATGACACCAAAAATTAAAAATTCTCGCAGCGATTTGAAACTTTGCATGCGGGTAGACCTTGACCTGGAGGTCACGTTTTCACCGTCCTTGACCCCCGCTCACCCCTGGGAGTGGAGCTATGGGCGATCAAAGACGATCTCAACATTGGCTCCAAAGTGAAAAATGTTCAGTTCAGTATGTCCCAAATGACCTGAGGAGTCGACCAGCCAAGTCTGAGACTCCTACCATGATATGACCTTTTTGGTCAAAAATGCTGTAAAAAGACTATAAGTCTAACACCTAGTACTCCAATGACACCAAAAATTAAAAATTCTCGCAGCGATTTGAAACTTTGCATGCGGGTAGACCTTGACCTGGAGGTCACGTTTTCACCGTCCTTGACCCCCGCTCACCCCTGGGAGTGGAGCTATGGGCGATCAAAGACGATCTCAACATTGGCTCCAAAGTGAAAAATGTTCAGTTCAGTATGTCCCAAATGACCTGAGGAGTCGACCAGCCAAGTCTGAGACTCCTACCATGATATGACCTTTTTGGTCAAAAATGCTGTAAAAAGACTATAAGTCTAACACCTAGTACTCCAATGACACCAAAAATTAAAAATTCTCGCAGCGATTTGAAACTTTGCATGCGGGTAGACCTTGACCTGGAGGTCACGTTTTCACCGTCCTTGACCCCCGCTCACCCCTGGGAGTGGAGCTATGGGCGATCAAAGACGATCTCAACATTGGCTCCAAAGTGAAAAATGTTCAGTTCAGTATGTCCCAAATGACCTGAGGAGTCGACCAGCCAAGTCTGAGACTCCTACCATGATATGACCTTTTTGGTCAAAAATGCTGTAAAAAGACTATAAGTCTAACACCTAGTACTCCAATGACACCAAAAATTAAAAATTCTCGCAGCGATTTGAAACTTTGCATGCGGGTAGACCTTGACCTGGAGGTCACGTTTTCACCGTCCTTGACCCCCGCTCACCCCTGGGAGTGGAGCTATGGGCGATCAAAGACGATCTCAACATTGGCTCCAAAGTGAAAAATGTTCAGTTCAGTATGTCCCAAATGACCTGAGGAGTCGACCAGCCAAGTCTGAGACTCCTACCATGATATGACCTTTTTGGTCAAAAATGCTGTAAAAAGACTATAAGTCTAACACCTAGTACTCCAATGACACCAAAAATTAAAAATTCTCGCAGCGATTTGAAACTTTGCATGCGGGTAGACCTTGACCTGGAGGTCACGTTTTCACCGTCCTTGACCCCCGCTCACCCCTGGGAGTGGAGCTATGGGCGATCAAAGACGATCTCAACATTGGCTCCAAAGTGAAAAATGTTCAGTTCAGTATGTCCCAAATGACCTGAGGAGTCGACCAGCCAAGTCTGAGACTCCTACCATGATATGACCTTTTTGGTCAAAAATGCTGTAAAAAGACTATAAGTCTAACACCTAGTACTCCAATGACACCAAAAATTAAAAATTCTCGCAGCGATTTGAAACTTTGCATGCGGGTAGACCTTGACCTGGAGGTCACGTTTTCACCGTCCTTGACCCCCGCTCACCCCTGGGAGTGGAGCTATGGGCGATCAAAGACGATCTCAACATTGGCTCCAAAGTGAAAAATGTTCAGTTCAGTATGTCCCAAATGACCTGAGGAGTCGACCAGCCAAGTCTGAGACTCCTACCATGATATGACCTTTTTGGTCAAAAATGCTGTAAAAAGACTATAAGTCTAACACCTAGTACTCCAATGACACCAAAAATTAAAAATTCTCGCAGCGATTTGAAACTTTGCATGCGGGTAGACCTTGACCTGGAGGTCACGTTTTCACCGTCCTTGACCCCCGCTCACCCCTGGGAGTGGAGCTATGGGCGATCAAAGACGATCTCAACATTGGCTCCAAAGTGAAAAATGTTCAGTTCAGTATGTCCCAAATGACCTGAGGAGTCGACCAGCCAAGTCTGAGACTCCTACCATGATATGACCTTTTTGGTCAAAAATGCTGTAAAAAGACTATAAGTCTAACACCTAGTACTCCAATGACACCAAAAATTAAAAATTCTCGCAGCGATTTGAAACTTTGCATGCGGGTAGACCTTGACCTGGAGGTCACGTTTTCACCGTCCTTGACCCCCGCTCACCCCTGGGAGTGGAGCTATGGGCGATCAAAGACGATCTCAACATTGGCTCCAAAGTGAAAAATGTTCAGTTCAGTATGTCCCAAATGACCTGAGGAGTCGACCAGCCAAGTCTGAGACTCCTACCATGATATGACCTTTTTGGTCAAAAATGCTGTAAAAAGACTATAAGTCTAACACCTAGTACTCCAATGACACCAAAAATTAAAAATTCTCGCAGCGATTTGAAACTTTGCATGCGGGTAGACCTTGACCTGGAGGTCACGTTTTCACCGTCCTTGACCCCCGCTCACCCCTGGGAGTGGAGCTATGGGCGATCAAAGACGATCTCAACATTGGCTCCAAAGTGAAAAATGTTCAGTTCAGTATGTCCCAAATGACCTGAGGAGTCGACCAGCCAAGTCTGAGACTCCTACCATGATATGACCTTTTTGGTCAAAAATGCTGTAAAAAGACTATAAGTCTAACACCTAGTACTCCAATGACACCAAAAATTAAAAATTCTCGCAGCGATTTGAAACTTTGCATGCGGGTAGACCTTGACCTGGAGGTCACGTTTTCACCGTCCTTGACCCCCGCTCACCCCTGGGAGTGGAGCTATGGGCGATCAAAGACGATCTCAACATTGGCTCCAAAGTGAAAAATGTTCAGTTCAGTATGTCCCAAATGACCTGAGGAGTCGACCAGCCAAGTCTGAGACTCCTACCATGATATGACCTTTTTGGTCAAAAATGCTGTAAAAAGACTATAAGTCTAACACCTAGTACTCCAATGACACCAAAAATTAAAAATTCTCGCAGCGATTTGAAACTTTGCATGCGGGTAGACCTTGACCTGGAGGTCACGTTTTCACCGTCCTTGACCCCCGCTCACCCCTGGGAGTGGAGCTATGGGCGATCAAAGACGATCTCAACATTGGCTCCAAAGTGAAAAATGTTCAGTTCAGTATGTCCCAAATGACCTGAGGAGTCGACCAGCCAAGTCTGAGACTCCTACCATGATATGACCTTTTTGGTCAAAAATGCTGTAAAAAGACTATAAGTCTAACACCTAGTACTCCAATGACACCAAAAATTAAAAATTCTCGCAGCGATTTGAAACTTTGCATGCGGGTAGACCTTGACCTGGAGGTCACGTTTTCACCGTCCTTGACCCCCGCTCACCCCTGGGAGTGGAGCTATGGGCGATCAAAGACGATCTCAACATTGGCTCCAAAGTGAAAAATGTTCAGTTCAGTATGTCCCAAATGACCTGAGGAGTCGACCAGCCAAGTCTGAGACTCCTACCATGATATGACCTTTTTGGTCAAAAATGCTGTAAAAAGACTATAAGTCTAACACCTAGTACTCCAATGACACCAAAAATTAAAAATTCTCGCAGCGATTTGAAACTTTGCATGCGGGTAGACCTTGACCTGGAGGTCACGTTTTCACCGTCCTTGACCCCCGCTCACCCCTGGGAGTGGAGCTATGGGCGATCAAAGACGATCTCAACATTGGCTCCAAAGTGAAAAATGTTCAGTTCAGTATGTCCCAAATGACCTGAGGAGTCGACCAGCCAAGTCTGAGACTCCTACCATGATATGACCTTTTTGGTCAAAAATGCTGTAAAAAGACTATAAGTCTAACACCTAGTACTCCAATGACACCAAAAATTAAAAATTCTCGCAGCGATTTGAAACTTTGCATGCGGGTAGACCTTGACCTGGAGGTCACGTTTTCACCGTCCTTGACCCCCGCTCACCCCTGGGAGTGGAGCTATGGGCGATCAAAGACGATCTCAACATTGGCTCCAAAGTGAAAAATGTTCAGTTCAGTATGTCCCAAATGACCTGAGGAGTCGACCAGCCAAGTCTGAGACTCCTACCATGATATGACCTTTTTGGTCAAAAATGCTGTAAAAAGACTATAAGTCTAACACCTAGTACTCCAATGACACCAAAAATTAAAAATTCTCGCAGCGATTTGAAACTTTGCATGCGGGTAGACCTTGACCTGGAGGTCACGTTTTCACCGTCCTTGACCCCCGCTCACCCCTGGGAGTGGAGCTATGGGCGATCAAAGACGATCTCAACATTGGCTCCAAAGTGAAAAATGTTCAGTTCAGTATGTCCCAAATGACCTGAGGAGTCGACCAGCCAAGTCTGAGACTCCTACCATGATATGACCTTTTTGGTCAAAAATGCTGTAAAAAGACTATAAGTCTAACACCTAGTACTCCAATGACACCAAAAATTAAAAATTCTCGCAGCGATTTGAAACTTTGCATGCGGGTAGACCTTGACCTGGAGGTCACGTTTTCACCGTCCTTGACCCCCGCTCACCCCTGGGAGTGGAGCTATGGGCGATCAAAGACGATCTCAACATTGGCTCCAAAGTGAAAAATGTTCAGTTCAGTATGTCCCAAATGACCTGAGGAGTCGACCAGCCAAGTCTGAGACTCCTACCATGATATGACCTTTTTGGTCAAAAATGCTGTAAAAAGACTATAAGTCTAACACCTAGTACTCCAATGACACCAAAAATTAAAAATTCTCGCAGCGATTTGAAACTTTGCATGCGGGTAGACCTTGACCTGGAGGTCACGTTTTCACCGTCCTTGACCCCCGCTCACCCCTGGGAGTGGAGCTATGGGCGATCAAAGACGATCTCAACATTGGCTCCAAAGTGAAAAATGTTCAGTTCAGTATGTCCCAAATGACCTGAGGAGTCGACCAGCCAAGTCTGAGACTCCTACCATGATATGACCTTTTTGGTCAAAAATGCTGTAAAAAGACTATAAGTCTAACACCTAGTACTCCAATGACACCAAAAATTAAAAATTCTCGCAGCGATTTGAAACTTTGCATGCGGGTAGACCTTGACCTGGAGGTCACGTTTTCACCGTCCTTGACCCCCGCTCACCCCTGGGAGTGGAGCTATGGGCGATCAAAGACGATCTCAACATTGGCTCCAAAGTGAAAAATGTTCAGTTCAGTATGTCCCAAATGACCTGAGGAGTCGACCAGCCAAGTCTGAGACTCCTACCATGATATGACCTTTTTGGTCAAAAATGCTGTAAAAAGACTATAAGTCTAACACCTAGTACTCCAATGACACCAAAAATTAAAAATTCTCGCAGCGATTTGAAACTTTGCATGCGGGTAGACCTTGACCTGGAGGTCACGTTTTCACCGTCCTTGACCCCCGCTCACCCCTGGGAGTGGAGCTATGGGCGATCAAAGACGATCTCAACATTGGCTCCAAAGTGAAAAATGTTCAGTTCAGTATGTCCCAAATGACCTGAGGAGTCGACCAGCCAAGTCTGAGACTCCTACCATGATATGACCTTTTTGGTCAAAAATGCTGTAAAAAGACTATAAGTCTAACACCTAGTACTCCAATGACACCAAAAATTAAAAATTCTCGCAGCGATTTGAAACTTTGCATGCGGGTAGACCTTGACCTGGAGGTCACGTTTTCACCGTCCTTGACCCCCGCTCACCCCTGGGAGTGGAGCTATGGGCGATCAAAGACGATCTCAACATTGGCTCCAAAGTGAAAAATGTTCAGTTCAGTATGTCCCAAATGACCTGAGGAGTCGACCAGCCAAGTCTGAGACTCCTACCATGATATGACCTTTTTGGTCAAAAATGCTGTAAAAAGACTATAAGTCTAACACCTAGTACTCCAATGACACCAAAAATTAAAAATTCTCGCAGCGATTTGAAACTTTGCATGCGGGTAGACCTTGACCTGGAGGTCACGTTTTCACCGTCCTTGACCCCCGCTCACCCCTGGGAGTGGAGCTATGGGCGATCAAAGACGATCTCAACATTGGCTCCAAAGTGAAAAATGTTCAGTTCAGTATGTCCCAAATGACCTGAGGAGTCGACCAGCCAAGTCTGAGACTCCTACCATGATATGACCTTTTTGGTCAAAAATGCTGTAAAAAGACTATAAGTCTAACACCTAGTACTCCAATGACACCAAAAATTAAAAATTCTCGCAGCGATTTGAAACTTTGCATGCGGGTAGACCTTGACCTGGAGGTCACGTTTTCACCGTCCTTGACCCCCGCTCACCCCTGGGAGTGGAGCTATGGGCGATCAAAGACGATCTCAACATTGGCTCCAAAGTGAAAAATGTTCAGTTCAGTATGTCCCAAATGACCTGAGGAGTCGACCAGCCAAGTCTGAGACTCCTACCATGATATGACCTTTTTGGTCAAAAATGCTGTAAAAAGACTATAAGTCTAACACCTAGTACTCCAATGACACCAAAAATTAAAAATTCTCGCAGCGATTTGAAACTTTGCATGCGGGTAGACCTTGACCTGGAGGTCACGTTTTCACCGTCCTTGACCCCCGCTCACCCCTGGGAGTGGAGCTATGGGCGATCAAAGACGATCTCAACATTGGCTCCAAAGTGAAAAATGTTCAGTTCAGTATGTCCCAAATGACCTGAGGAGTCGACCAGCCAAGTCTGAGACTCCTACCATGATATGACCTTTTTGGTCAAAAATGCTGTAAAAAGACTATAAGTCTAACACCTAGTACTCCAATGACACCAAAAATTAAAAATTCTCGCAGCGATTTGAAACTTTGCATGCGGGTAGACCTTGACCTGGAGGTCACGTTTTCACCGTCCTTGACCCCCGCTCACCCCTGGGAGTGGAGCTATGGGCGATCAAAGACGATCTCAACATTGGCTCCAAAGTGAAAAATGTTCAGTTCAGTATGTCCCAAATGACCTGAGGAGTCGACCAGCCAAGTCTGAGACTCCTACCATGATATGACCTTTTTGGTCAAAAATGCTGTAAAAAGACTATAAGTCTAACACCTAGTACTCCAATGACACCAAAAATTAAAAATTCTCGCAGCGATTTGAAACTTTGCATGCGGGTAGACCTTGACCTGGAGGTCACGTTTTCACCGTCCTTGACCCCCGCTCACCCCTGGGAGTGGAGCTATGGGCGATCAAAGACGATCTCAACATTGGCTCCAAAGTGAAAAATGTTCAGTTCAGTATGTCCCAAATGACCTGAGGAGTCGACCAGCCAAGTCTGAGACTCCTACCATGATATGACCTTTTTGGTCAAAAATGCTGTAAAAAGACTATAAGTCTAACACCTAGTACTCCAATGACACCAAAAATTAAAAATTCTCGCAGCGATTTGAAACTTTGCATGCGGGTAGACCTTGACCTGGAGGTCACGTTTTCACCGTCCTTGACCCCCGCTCACCCCTGGGAGTGGAGCTATGGGCGATCAAAGACGATCTCAACATTGGCTCCAAAGTGAAAAATGTTCAGTTCAGTATGTCCCAAATGACCTGAGGAGTCGACCAGCCAAGTCTGAGACTCCTACCATGATATGACCTTTTTGGTCAAAAATGCTGTAAAAAGACTATAAGTCTAACACCTAGTACTCCAATGACACCAAAAATTAAAAATTCTCGCAGCGATTTGAAACTTTGCATGCGGGTAGACCTTGACCTGGAGGTCACGTTTTCACCGTCCTTGACCCCCGCTCACCCCTGGGAGTGGAGCTATGGGCGATCAAAGACGATCTCAACATTGGCTCCAAAGTGAAAAATGTTCAGTTCAGTATGTCCCAAATGACCTGAGGAGTCGACCAGCCAAGTCTGAGACTCCTACCATGATATGACCTTTTTGGTCAAAAATGCTGTAAAAAGACTATAAGTCTAACACCTAGTACTCCAATGACACCAAAAATTAAAAATTCTCGCAGCGATTTGAAACTTTGCATGCGGGTAGACCTTGACCTGGAGGTCACGTTTTCACCGTCCTTGACCCCCGCTCACCCCTGGGAGTGGAGCTATGGGCGATCAAAGACGATCTCAACATTGGCTCCAAAGTGAAAAATGTTCAGTTCAGTATGTCCCAAATGACCTGAGGAGTCGACCAGCCAAGTCTGAGACTCCTACCATGATATGACCTTTTTGGTCAAAAATGCTGTAAAAAGACTATAAGTCTAACACCTAGTACTCCAATGACACCAAAAATTAAAAATTCTCGCAGCGATTTGAAACTTTGCATGCGGGTAGACCTTGACCTGGAGGTCACGTTTTCACCGTCCTTGACCCCCGCTCACCCCTGGGAGTGGAGCTATGGGCGATCAAAGACGATCTCAACATTGGCTCCAAAGTGAAAAATGTTCAGTTCAGTATGTCCCAAATGACCTGAGGAGTCGACCAGCCAAGTCTGAGACTCCTACCATGATATGACCTTTTTGGTCAAAAATGCTGTAAAAAGACTATAAGTCTAACACCTAGTACTCCAATGACACCAAAAATTAAAAATTCTCGCAGCGATTTGAAACTTTGCATGCGGGTAGACCTTGACCTGGAGGTCACGTTTTCACCGTCCTTGACCCCCGCTCACCCCTGGGAGTGGAGCTATGGGCGATCAAAGACGATCTCAACATTGGCTCCAAAGTGAAAAATGTTCAGTTCAGTATGTCCCAAATGACCTGAGGAGTCGACCAGCCAAGTCTGAGACTCCTACCATGATATGACCTTTTTGGTCAAAAATGCTGTAAAAAGACTATAAGTCTAACACCTAGTACTCCAATGACACCAAAAATTAAAAATTCTCGCAGCGATTTGAAACTTTGCATGCGGGTAGACCTTGACCTGGAGGTCACGTTTTCACCGTCCTTGACCCCCGCTCACCCCTGGGAGTGGAGCTATGGGCGATCAAAGACGATCTCAACATTGGCTCCAAAGTGAAAAATGTTCAGTTCAGTATGTCCCAAATGACCTGAGGAGTCGACCAGCCAAGTCTGAGACTCCTACCATGATATGACCTTTTTGGTCAAAAATGCTGTAAAAAGACTATAAGTCTAACACCTAGTACTCCAATGACACCAAAAATTAAAAATTCTCGCAGCGATTTGAAACTTTGCATGCGGGTAGACCTTGACCTGGAGGTCACGTTTTCACCGTCCTTGACCCCCGCTCACCCCTGGGAGTGGAGCTATGGGCGATCAAAGACGATCTCAACATTGGCTCCAAAGTGAAAAATGTTCAGTTCAGTATGTCCCAAATGACCTGAGGAGTCGACCAGCCAAGTCTGAGACTCCTACCATGATATGACCTTTTTGGTCAAAAATGCTGTAAAAAGACTATAAGTCTAACACCTAGTACTCCAATGACACCAAAAATTAAAAATTCTCGCAGCGATTTGAAACTTTGCATGCGGGTAGACCTTGACCTGGAGGTCACGTTTTCACCGTCCTTGACCCCCGCTCACCCCTGGGAGTGGACTATGGGCGATCAAAGACGATCTCAACATTGGCTCCAAAGTGAAAAATGTTCAGTTCAGTATGTCCCAAATGACCTGAGGAGTCGACCAGCCAAGTCTGAGACTCCTACCATGATATGACCTTTTTGGTCAAAAATGCTGTAAAAAGACTATAAGTCTAACACCTAGTACTCCAATGACACCAAAAATTAAAAATTCTCGCAGCGATTTGAAACTTTGCATGCGGGTAGACCTTGACCTGGAGGTCACGTTTTCACCGTCCTTGACCCCCGCTCACCCCTGGGAGTGGAGCTATGGGCGATCAAAGACGATCTCAACATTGGCTCCAAAGTGAAAAATGTTCAGTTCAGTATGTCCCAAATGACCTGAGGAGTCGACCAGCCAAGTCTGAGACTCCTACCATGATATGACCTTTTTGGTCAAAAATGCTGTAAAAAGACTATAAGTCTAACACCTAGTACTCCAATGACACCAAAAATTAAAAATTCTCGCAGCGATTTGAAACTTTGCATGCGGGTAGACCTTGACCTGGAGGTCACGTTTTCACCGTCCTTGACCCCCGCTCACCCCTGGGAGTGGAGCTATGGGCGATCAAAGACGATCTCAACATTGGCTCCAAAGTGAAAAATGTTCAGTTCAGTATGTCCCAAATGACCTGAGGAGTCGACCAGCCAAGTCTGAGACTCCTACCATGATATGACCTTTTTGGTCAAAAATGCTGTAAAAAGACTATAAGTCTAACACCTAGTACTCCAATGACACCAAAAATTAAAAATTCTCGCAGCGATTTGAAACTTTGCATGCGGGTAGACCTTGACCTGGAGGTCACGTTTTCACCGTCCTTGACCCCCGCTCACCCCTGGGAGTGGAGCTATGGGCGATCAAAGACGATCTCAACATTGGCTCCAAAGTGAAAAATGTTCAGTTCAGTATGTCCCAAATGACCTGAGGAGTCGACCAGCCAAGTCTGAGACTCCTACCATGATATGACCTTTTTGGTCAAAAATGCTGTAAAAAGACTATAAGTCTAACACCTAGTACTCCAATGACACCAAAAATTAAAAATTCTCGCAGCGATTTGAAACTTTGCATGCGGGTAGACCTTGACCTGGAGGTCACGTTTTCACCGTCCTTGACCCCCGCTCACCCCTGGGAGTGGAGCTATGGGCGATCAAAGACGATCTCAACATTGGCTCCAAAGTGAAAAATGTTCAGTTCAGTATGTCCCAAATGACCTGAGGAGTCGACCAGCCAAGTCTGAGACTCCTACCATGATATGACCTTTTTGGTCAAAAATGCTGTAAAAAGACTATAAGTCTAACACCTAGTACTCCAATGAC
The DNA here is from genome assembly GCF_023055435.1 of Haliotis rufescens. NCBI lineage: Eukaryota > Metazoa > Mollusca > Gastropoda > Lepetellida > Haliotidae > Haliotis > Haliotis rufescens. The sequence goes on along the minus strand of NW_025964038.1, from coordinate 16,985 downwards.
ACCAAAAATTAAAAATTCTCGCAGCGATTTGAAACTTTGCATGCGGGTAGACCTTGACCTGGAGGTCACGTTTTCACCGTCCTTGACCCCCGCTCACCCCTGGGAGTGGAGCTATGGGCGATCAAAGACGATCTCAACATTGGCTCCAAAGTGAAAAATGTTCAGTTCAGTATGTCCCAAATGACCTGAGGAGTCGACCAGCCAAGTCTGAGACTCCTACCATGATATGACCTTTTTGGTCAAAAATGCTGTAAAAAGACTATAAGTCTAACACCTAGTACTCCAATGACACCAAAAATTAAAAATTCTCGCAGCGATTTGAAACTTTGCATGCGGGTAGACCTTGACCTGGAGGTCACGTTTTCACCGTCCTTGACCCCCGCTCACCCCTGGGAGTGGAGCTATGGGCGATCAAAGACGATCTCAACATTGGCTCCAAAGTGAAAAATGTTCAGTTCAGTATGTCCCAAATGACCTGAGGAGTCGACCAGCCAAGTCTGAGACTCCTACCATGATATGACCTTTTTGGTCAAAAATGCTGTAAAAAGACTATAAGTCTAACACCTAGTACTCCAATGACACCAAAAATTAAAAATTCTCGCAGCGATTTGAAACTTTGCATGCGGGTAGACCTTGACCTGGAGGTCACGTTTTCACCGTCCTTGACCCCCGCTCACCCCTGGGAGTGGAGCTATGGGCGATCAAAGACGATCTCAACATTGGCTCCAAAGTGAAAAATGTTCAGTTCAGTATGTCCCAAATGACCTGAGGAGTCGACCAGCCAAGTCTGAGACTCCTACCATGATATGACCTTTTTGGTCAAAAATGCTGTAAAAAGACTATAAGTCTAACACCTAGTACTCCAATGACACCAAAAATTAAAAATTCTCGCAGCGATTTGAAACTTTGCATGCGGGTAGACCTTGACCTGGAGGTCACGTTTTCACCGTCCTTGACCCCCGCTCACCCCTGGGAGTGGAGCTATGGGCGATCAAAGACGATCTCAACATTGGCTCCAAAGTGAAAAATGTTCAGTTCAGTATGTCCCAAATGACCTGAGGAGTCGACCAGCCAAGTCTGAGACTCCTACCATGATATGACCTTTTTGGTCAAAAATGCTGTAAAAAGACTATAAGTCTAACACCTAGTACTCCAATGACACCAAAAATTAAAAATTCTCGCAGCGATTTGAAACTTTGCATGCGGGTAGACCTTGACCTGGAGGTCACGTTTTCACCGTCCTTGACCCCCGCTCACCCCTGGGAGTGGAGCTATGGGCGATCAAAGACGATCTCAACATTGGCTCCAAAGTGAAAAATGTTCAGTTCAGTATGTCCCAAATGACCTGAGGAGTCGACCAGCCAAGTCTGAGACTCCTACCATGATATGACCTTTTTGGTCAAAAATGCTGTAAAAAGACTATAAGTCTAACACCTAGTACTCCAATGACACCAAAAATTAAAAATTCTCGCAGCGATTTGAAACTTTGCATGCGGGTAGACCTTGACCTGGAGGTCACGTTTTCACCGTCCTTGACCCCCGCTCACCCCTGGGAGTGGAGCTATGGGCGATCAAAGACGATCTCAACATTGGCTCCAAAGTGAAAAATGTTCAGTTCAGTATGTCCCAAATGACCTGAGGAGTCGACCAGCCAAGTCTGAGACTCCTACCATGATATGACCTTTTTGGTCAAAAATGCTGTAAAAAGACTATAAGTCTAACACCTAGTACTCCAATGACACCAAAAATTAAAAATTCTCGCAGCGATTTGAAACTTTGCATGCGGGTAGACCTTGACCTGGAGGTCACGTTTTCACCGTCCTTGACCCCCGCTCACCCCTGGGAGTGGAGCTATGGGCGATCAAAGACGATCTCAACATTGGCTCCAAAGTGAAAAATGTTCAGTTCAGTATGTCCCAAATGACCTGAGGAGTCGACCAGCCAAGTCTGAGACTCCTACCATGATATGACCTTTTTGGTCAAAAATGCTGTAAAAAGACTATAAGTCTAACACCTAGTACTCCAATGACACCAAAAATTAAAAATTCTCGCAGCGATTTGAAACTTTGCATGCGGGTAGACCTTGACCTGGAGGTCACGTTTTCACCGTCCTTGACCCCCGCTCACCCCTGGGAGTGGAGCTATGGGCGATCAAAGACGATCTCAACATTGGCTCCAAAGTGAAAAATGTTCAGTTCAGTATGTCCCAAATGACCTGAGGAGTCGACCAGCCAAGTCTGAGACTCCTACCATGATATGACCTTTTTGGTCAAAAATGCTGTAAAAAGACTATAAGTCTAACACCTAGTACTCCAATGACACCAAAAATTAAAAATTCTCGCAGCGATTTGAAACTTTGCATGCGGGTAGACCTTGACCTGGAGGTCACGTTTTCACCGTCCTTGACCCCCGCTCACCCCTGGGAGTGGAGCTATGGGCGATCAAAGACGATCTCAACATTGGCTCCAAAGTGAAAAATGTTCAGTTCAGTATGTCCCAAATGACCTGAGGAGTCGACCAGCCAAGTCTGAGACTCCTACCATGATATGACCTTTTTGGTCAAAAATGCTGTAAAAAGACTATAAGTCTAACACCTAGTACTCCAATGACACCAAAAATTAAAAATTCTCGCAGCGATTTGAAACTTTGCATGCGGGTAGACCTTGACCTGGAGGTCACGTTTTCACCGTCCTTGACCCCCGCTCACCCCTGGGAGTGGAGCTATGGGCGATCAAAGACGATCTCAACATTGGCTCCAAAGTGAAAAATGTTCAGTTCAGTATGTCCCAAATGACCTGAGGAGTCGACCAGCCAAGTCTGAGACTCCTACCATGATATGACCTTTTTGGTCAAAAATGCTGTAAAAAGACTATAAGTCTAACACCTAGTACTCCAATGACACCAAAAATTAAAAATTCTCGCAGCGATTTGAAACTTTGCATGCGGGTAGACCTTGACCTGGAGGTCACGTTTTCACCGTCCTTGACCCCCGCTCACCCCTGGGAGTGGAGCTATGGGCGATCAAAGACGATCTCAACATTGGCTCCAAAGTGAAAAATGTTCAGTTCAGTATGTCCCAAATGACCTGAGGAGTCGACCAGCCAAGTCTGAGACTCCTACCATGATATGACCTTTTTGGTCAAAAATGCTGTAAAAAGACTATAAGTCTAACACCTAGTACTCCAATGACACCAAAAATTAAAAATTCTCGCAGCGATTTGAAACTTTGCATGCGGGTAGACCTTGACCTGGAGGTCACGTTTTCACCGTCCTTGACCCCCGCTCACCCCTGGGAGTGGAGCTATGGGCGATCAAAGACGATCTCAACATTGGCTCCAAAGTGAAAAATGTTCAGTTCAGTATGTCCCAAATGACCTGAGGAGTCGACCAGCCAAGTCTGAGACTCCTACCATGATATGACCTTTTTGGTCAAAAATGCTGTAAAAAGACTATAAGTCTAACACCTAGTACTCCAATGACACCAAAAATTAAAAATTCTCGCAGCGATTTGAAACTTTGCATGCGGGTAGACCTTGACCTGGAGGTCACGTTTTCACCGTCCTTGACCCCCGCTCACCCCTGGGAGTGGAGCTATGGGCGATCAAAGACGATCTCAACATTGGCTCCAAAGTGAAAAATGTTCAGTTCAGTATGTCCCAAATGACCTGAGGAGTCGACCAGCCAAGTCTGAGACTCCTACCATGATATGACCTTTTTGGTCAAAAATGCTGTAAAAAGACTATAAGTCTAACACCTAGTACTCCAATGACACCAAAAATTAAAAATTCTCGCAGCGATTTGAAACTTTGCATGCGGGTAGACCTTGACCTGGAGGTCACGTTTTCACCGTCCTTGACCCCCGCTCACCCCTGGGAGTGGAGCTATGGGCGATCAAAGACGATCTCAACATTGGCTCCAAAGTGAAAAATGTTCAGTTCAGTATGTCCCAAATGACCTGAGGAGTCGACCAGCCAAGTCTGAGACTCCTACCATGATATGACCTTTTTGGTCAAAAATGCTGTAAAAAGACTATAAGTCTAACACCTAGTACTCCAATGACACCAAAAATTAAAAATTCTCGCAGCGATTTGAAACTTTGCATGCGGGTAGACCTTGACCTGGAGGTCACGTTTTCACCGTCCTTGACCCCCGCTCACCCCTGGGAGTGGAGCTATGGGCGATCAAAGACGATCTCAACATTGGCTCCAAAGTGAAAAATGTTCAGTTCAGTATGTCCCAAATGACCTGAGGAGTCGACCAGCCAAGTCTGAGACTCCTACCATGATATGACCTTTTTGGTCAAAAATGCTGTAAAAAGACTATAAGTCTAACACCTAGTACTCCAATGACACCAAAAATTAAAAATTCTCGCAGCGATTTGAAACTTTGCATGCGGGTAGACCTTGACCTGGAGGTCACGTTTTCACCGTCCTTGACCCCCGCTCACCCCTGGGAGTGGAGCTATGGGCGATCAAAGACGATCTCAACATTGGCTCCAAAGTGAAAAATGTTCAGTTCAGTATGTCCCAAATGACCTGAGGAGTCGACCAGCCAAGTCTGAGACTCCTACCATGATATGACCTTTTTGGTCAAAAATGCTGTAAAAAGACTATAAGTCTAACACCTAGTACTCCAATGACACCAAAAATTAAAAATTCTCGCAGCGATTTGAAACTTTGCATGCGGGTAGACCTTGACCTGGAGGTCACGTTTTCACCGTCCTTGACCCCCGCTCACCCCTGGGAGTGGAGCTATGGGCGATCAAAGACGATCTCAACATTGGCTCCAAAGTGAAAAATGTTCAGTTCAGTATGTCCCAAATGACCTGAGGAGTCGACCAGCCAAGTCTGAGACTCCTACCATGATATGACCTTTTTGGTCAAAAATGCTGTAAAAAGACTATAAGTCTAACACCTAGTACTCCAATGACACCAAAAATTAAAAATTCTCGCAGCGATTTGAAACTTTGCATGCGGGTAGACCTTGACCTGGAGGTCACGTTTTCACCGTCCTTGACCCCCGCTCACCCCTGGGAGTGGAGCTATGGGCGATCAAAGACGATCTCAACATTGGCTCCAAAGTGAAAAATGTTCAGTTCAGTATGTCCCAAATGACCTGAGGAGTCGACCAGCCAAGTCTGAGACTCCTACCATGATATGACCTTTTTGGTCAAAAATGCTGTAAAAAGACTATAAGTCTAACACCTAGTACTCCAATGACACCAAAAATTAAAAATTCTCGCAGCGATTTGAAACTTTGCATGCGGGTAGACCTTGACCTGGAGGTCACGTTTTCACCGTCCTTGACCCCCGCTCACCCCTGGGAGTGGAGCTATGGGCGATCAAAGACGATCTCAACATTGGCTCCAAAGTGAAAAATGTTCAGTTCAGTATGTCCCAAATGACCTGAGGAGTCGACCAGCCAAGTCTGAGACTCCTACCATGATATGACCTTTTTGGTCAAAAATGCTGTAAAAAGACTATAAGTCTAACACCTAGTACTCCAATGACACCAAAAATTAAAAATTCTCGCAGCGATTTGAAACTTTGCATGCGGGTAGACCTTGACCTGGAGGTCACGTTTTCACCGTCCTTGACCCCCGCTCACCCCTGGGAGTGGAGCTATGGGCGATCAAAGACGATCTCAACATTGGCTCCAAAGTGAAAAATGTTCAGTTCAGTATGTCCCAAATGACCTGAGGAGTCGACCAGCCAAGTCTGAGACTCCTACCATGATATGACCTTTTTGGTCAAAAATGCTGTAAAAAGACTATAAGTCTAACACCTAGTACTCCAATGACACCAAAAATTAAAAATTCTCGCAGCGATTTGAAACTTTGCATGCGGGTAGACCTTGACCTGGAGGTCACGTTTTCACCGTCCTTGACCCCCGCTCACCCCTGGGAGTGGAGCTATGGGCGATCAAAGACGATCTCAACATTGGCTCCAAAGTGAAAAATGTTCAGTTCAGTATGTCCCAAATGACCTGAGGAGTCGACCAGCCAAGTCTGAGACTCCTACCATGATATGACCTTTTTGGTCAAAAATGCTGTAAAAAGACTATAAGTCTAACACCTAGTACTCCAATGACACCAAAAATTAAAAATTCTCGCAGCGATTTGAAACTTTGCATGCGGGTAGACCTTGACCTGGAGGTCACGTTTTCACCGTCCTTGACCCCCGCTCACCCCTGGGAGTGGAGCTATGGGCGATCAAAGACGATCTCAACATTGGCTCCAAAGTGAAAAATGTTCAGTTCAGTATGTCCCAAATGACCTGAGGAGTCGACCAGCCAAGTCTGAGACTCCTACCATGATATGACCTTTTTGGTCAAAAATGCTGTAAAAAGACTATAAGTCTAACACCTAGTACTCCAATGACACCAAAAATTAAAAATTCTCGCAGCGATTTGAAACTTTGCATGCGGGTAGACCTTGACCTGGAGGTCACGTTTTCACCGTCCTTGACCCCCGCTCACCCCTGGGAGTGGAGCTATGGGCGATCAAAGACGATCTCAACATTGGCTCCAAAGTGAAAAATGTTCAGTTCAGTATGTCCCAAATGACCTGAGGAGTCGACCAGCCAAGTCTGAGACTCCTACCATGATATGACCTTTTTGGTCAAAAATGCTGTAAAAAGACTATAAGTCTAACACCTAGTACTCCAATGACACCAAAAATTAAAAATTCTCGCAGCGATTTGAAACTTTGCATGCGGGTAGACCTTGACCTGGAGGTCACGTTTTCACCGTCCTTGACCCCCGCTCACCCCTGGGAGTGGAGCTATGGGCGATCAAAGACGATCTCAACATTGGCTCCAAAGTGAAAAATGTTCAGTTCAGTATGTCCCAAATGACCTGAGGAGTCGACCAGCCAAGTCTGAGACTCCTACCATGATATGACCTTTTTGGTCAAAAATGCTGTAAAAAGACTATAAGTCTAACACCTAGTACTCCAATGACACCAAAAATTAAAAATTCTCGCAGCGATTTGAAACTTTGCATGCGGGTAGACCTTGACCTGGAGGTCACGTTTTCACCGTCCTTGACCCCCGCTCACCCCTGGGAGTGGAGCTATGGGCGATCAAAGACGATCTCAACATTGGCTCCAAAGTGAAAAATGTTCAGTTCAGTATGTCCCAAATGACCTGAGGAGTCGACCAGCCAAGTCTGAGACTCCTACCATGATATGACCTTTTTGGTCAAAAATGCTGTAAAAAGACTATAAGTCTAACACCTAGTACTCCAATGACACCAAAAATTAAAAATTCTCGCAGCGATTTGAAACTTTGCATGCGGGTAGACCTTGACCTGGAGGTCACGTTTTCACCGTCCTTGACCCCCGCTCACCCCTGGGAGTGGAGCTATGGGCGATCAAAGACGATCTCAACATTGGCTCCAAAGTGAAAAATGTTCAGTTCAGTATGTCCCAAATGACCTGAGGAGTCGACCAGCCAAGTCTGAGACTCCTACCATGATATGACCTTTTTGGTCAAAAATGCTGTAAAAAGACTATAAGTCTAACACCTAGTACTCCAATGACACCAAAAATTAAAAATTCTCGCAGCGATTTGAAACTTTGCATGCGGGTAGACCTTGACCTGGAGGTCACGTTTTCACCGTCCTTGACCCCCGCTCACCCCTGGGAGTGGAGCTATGGGCGATCAAAGACGATCTCAACATTGGCTCCAAAGTGAAAAATGTTCAGTTCAGTATGTCCCAAATGACCTGAGGAGTCGACCAGCCAAGTCTGAGACTCCTACCATGATATGACCTTTTTGGTCAAAAATGCTGTAAAAAGACTATAAGTCTAACACCTAGTACTCCAATGACACCAAAAATTAAAAATTCTCGCAGCGATTTGAAACTTTGCATGCGGGTAGACCTTGACCTGGAGGTCACGTTTTCACCGTCCTTGACCCCCGCTCACCCCTGGGAGTGGAGCTATGGGCGATCAAAGACGATCTCAACATTGGCTCCAAAGTGAAAAATGTTCAGTTCAGTATGTCCCAAATGACCTGAGGAGTCGACCAGCCAAGTCTGAGACTCCTACCATGATATGACCTTTTTGGTCAAAAATGCTGTAAAAAGACTATAAGTCTAACACCTAGTACTCCAATGACACCAAAAATTAAAAATTCTCGCAGCGATTTGAAACTTTGCATGCGGGTAGACCTTGACCTGGAGGTCACGTTTTCACCGTCCTTGACCCCCGCTCACCCCTGGGAGTGGAGCTATGGGCGATCAAAGACGATCTCAACATTGGCTCCAAAGTGAAAAATGTTCAGTTCAGTATGTCCCAAATGACCTGAGGAGTCGACCAGCCAAGTCTGAGACTCCTACCATGATATGACCTTTTTGGTCAAAAATGCTGTAAAAAGACTATAAGTCTAACACCTAGTACTCCAATGACACCAAAAATTAAAAATTCTCGCAGCGATTTGAAACTTTGCATGCGGGTAGACCTTGACCTGGAGGTCACGTTTTCACCGTCCTTGACCCCCGCTCACCCCTGGGAGTGGAGCTATGGGCGATCAAAGACGATCTCAACATTGGCTCCAAAGTGAAAAATGTTCAGTTCAGTATGTCCCAAATGACCTGAGGAGTCGACCAGCCAAGTCTGAGACTCCTACCATGATATGACCTTTTTGGTCAAAAATGCTGTAAAAAGACTATAAGTCTAACACCTAGTACTCCAATGACACCAAAAATTAAAAATTCTCGCAGCGATTTGAAACTTTGCATGCGGGTAGACCTTGACCTGGAGGTCACGTTTTCACCGTCCTTGACCCCCGCTCACCCCTGGGAGTGGAGCTATGGGCGATCAAAGACGATCTCAACATTGGCTCCAAAGTGAAAAATGTTCAGTTCAGTATGTCCCAAATGACCTGAGGAGTCGACCAGCCAAGTCTGAGACTCCTACCATGATATGACCTTTTTGGTCAAAAATGCTGTAAAAAGACTATAAGTCTAACACCTAGTACTCCAATGACACCAAAAATTAAAAATTCTCGCAGCGATTTGAAACTTTGCATGCGGGTAGACCTTGACCTGGAGGTCACGTTTTCACCGTCCTTGACCCCCGCTCACCCCTGGGAGTGGAGCTATGGGCGATCAAAGACGATCTCAACATTGGCTCCAAAGTGAAAAATGTTCAGTTCAGTATGTCCCAAATGACCTGAGGAGTCGACCAGCCAAGTCTGAGACTCCTACCATGATATGACCTTTTTGGTCAAAAATGCTGTAAAAAGACTATAAGTCTAACACCTAGTACTCCAATGACACCAAAAATTAAAAATTCTCGCAGCGATTTGAAACTTTGCATGCGGGTAGACCTTGACCTGGAGGTCACGTTTTCACCGTCCTTGACCCCCGCTCACCCCTGGGAGTGGAGCTATGGGCGATCAAAGACGATCTCAACATTGGCTCCAAAGTGAAAAATGTTCAGTTCAGTATGTCCCAAATGACCTGAGGAGTCGACCAGCCAAGTCTGAGACTCCTACCATGATATGACCTTTTTGGTCAAAAATGCTGTAAAAAGACTATAAGTCTAACACCTAGTACTCCAATGACACCAAAAATTAAAAATTCTCGCAGCGATTTGAAACTTTGCATGCGGGTAGACCTTGACCTGGAGGTCACGTTTTCACCGTCCTTGACCCCCGCTCACCCCTGGGAGTGGAGCTATGGGCGATCAAAGACGATCTCAACATTGGCTCCAAAGTGAAAAATGTTCAGTTCAGTATGTCCCAAATGACCTGAGGAGTCGACCAGCCAAGTCTGAGACTCCTACCATGATATGACCTTTTTGGTCAAAAATGCTGTAAAAAGACTATAAGTCTAACACCTAGTACTCCAATGACACCAAAAATTAAAAATTCTCGCAGCGATTTGAAACTTTGCATGCGGGTAGACCTTGACCTGGAGGTCACGTTTTCACCGTCCTTGACCCCCGCTCACCCCTGGGAGTGGAGCTATGGGCGATCAAAGACGATCTCAACATTGGCTCCAAAGTGAAAAATGTTCAGTTCAGTATGTCCCAAATGACCTGAGGAGTCGACCAGCCAAGTCTGAGACTCCTACCATGATATGACCTTTTTGGTCAAAAATGCTGTAAAAAGACTATAAGTCTAACACCTAGTACTCCAATGACACCAAAAATTAAAAATTCTCGCAGCGATTTGAAACTTTGCATGCGGGTAGACCTTGACCTGGAGGTCACGTTTTCACCGTCCTTGACCCCCGCTCACCCCTGGGAGTGGAGCTATGGGCGATCAAAGACGATCTCAACATTGGCTCCAAAGTGAAAAATGTTCAGTTCAGTATGTCCCAAATGACCTGAGGAGTCGACCAGCCAAGTCTGAGACTCCTACCATGATATGACCTTTTTGGTCAAAAATGCTGTAAAAAGACTATAAGTCTAACACCTAGTACTCCAATGACACCAAAAATTAAAAATTCTCGCAGCGATTTGAAACTTTGCATGCGGGTAGACCTTGACCTGGAGGTCACGTTTTCACCGTCCTTGACCCCCGCTCACCCCTGGGAGTGGAGCTATGGGCGATCAAAGACGATCTCAACATTGGCTCCAAAGTGAAAAATGTTCAGTTCAGTATGTCCCAAATGACCTGAGGAGTCGACCAGCCAAGTCTGAGACTCCTACCATGATATGACCTTTTTGGTCAAAAATGCTGTAAAAAGACTATAAGTCTAACACCTAGTACTCCAATGACACCAAAAATTAAAAATTCTCGCAGCGATTTGAAACTTTGCATGCGGGTAGACCTTGACCTGGAGGTCACGTTTTCACCGTCCTTGACCCCCGCTCACCCCTGGGAGTGGAGCTATGGGCGATCAAAGACGATCTCAACATTGGCTCCAAAGTGAAAAATGTTCAGTTCAGTATGTCCCAAATGACCTGAGGAGTCGACCAGCCAAGTCTGAGACTCCTACCATGATATGACCTTTTTGGTCAAAAATGCTGTAAAAAGACTATAAGTCTAACACCTAGTACTCCAATGACACCAAAAATTAAAAATTCTCGCAGCGATTTGAAACTTTGCATGCGGGTAGACCTTGACCTGGAGGTCACGTTTTCACCGTCCTTGACCCCCGCTCACCCCTGGGAGTGGAGCTATGGGCGATCAAAGACGATCTCAACATTGGCTCCAAAGTGAAAAATGTTCAGTTCAGTATGTCCCAAATGACCTGAGGAGTCGACCAGCCAAGTCTGAGACTCCTACCATGATATGACCTTTTTGGTCAAAAATGCTGTAAAAAGACTATAAGTCTAACACCTAGTACTCCAATGACACCAAAAATTAAAAATTCTCGCAGCGATTTGAAACTTTGCATGCGGGTAGACCTTGACCTGGAGGTCACGTTTTTCACCGTCCTTGACCCCCGCTCACCCCTGGGAGTGGAGCTATGGGCGATCAAAGACGATCTCAACATTGGCTCCAAAGTGAAAAATGTTCAGTTCAGTATGTCCCAAATGACCTGAGGAGTCGACCAGCCAAGTCTGAGACTCCTACCATGATATGACCTTTTTGGTCAAAAATGCTGTAAAAAGACTATAAGTCTAACACCTAGTACTCCAATGACACCAAAAATTAAAAATTCTCGCAGCGATTTGAAACTTTGCATGCGGGTAGACCTTGACCTGGAGGTCACGTTTTCACCGTCCTTGACCCCCGCTCACCCCTGGGAGTGAGCTATGGGCGATCAAAGACGATCTCAACATTGGCTCCAAAGTGAAAAATGTTCAGTTCAGTATGTCCCAAATGACCTGAGGAGTCGACCAGCCAAGTCTGAGACTCCTACCATGATATGACCTTTTTGGTCAAAAATGCTGTAAAAAGACTATAAGTCTAACACCTAGTACTCCAATGACACCAAAAATTAAAAATTCTCGCAGCGATTTGAAACTTTGCATGCGGGTAGACCTTGACCTGGAGGTCACGTTTTCACCGTCCTTGACCCCCGCTCACCCCTGGGAGTGGAGCTATGGGCGATCAAAGACGATCTCAACATTGGCTCCAAAGTGAAAAATGTTCAGTTCAGTATGTCCCAAATGACCTGAGGAGTCGACCAGCCAAGTCTGAGACTCCTACCATGATATGACCTTTTTGGTCAAAAATGCTGTAAAAAGACTATAAGTCTAACACCTAGTACTCCAATGACACCAAAAATTAAAAATTCTCGCAGCGATTTGAAACTTTGCATGCGGGTAGACCTTGACCTGGAGGTCACGTTTTCACCGTCCTTGACCCCCGCTCACCCCTGGGAGTGGAGCTATGGGCGATCAAAGACGATCTCAACATTGGCTCCAAAGTGAAAAATGTTCAGTTCAGTATGTCCCAAATGACCTGAGGAGTCGACCAGCCAAGTCTGAGACTCCTACCATGATATGACCTTTTTGGTCAAAAATGCTGTAAAAAGACTATAAGTCTAACACCTAGTACTCCAATGACACCAAAAATTAAAAATTCTCGCAGCGATTTGAAACTTTGCATGCGGGTAGACCTTGACCTGGAGGTCACGTTTTCACCGTCCTTGACCCCCGCTCACCCCTGGGAGTGGAGCTATGGGCGATCAAAGACGATCTCAACATTGGCTCCAAAGTGAAAAATGTTCAGTTCAGTATGTCCCAAATGACCTGAGGAGTCGACCAGCAAGTCTGAGACTCCTACCATGATATGACCTTTTTGGTCAAAAATGCTGTAAAAAGACTATAAGTCTAACACCTAGTACTCCAATGACACCAAAAATTAAAAATTCTCGCAGCGATTTGAAACTTTGCATGCGGGTAGACCTTGACCTGGAGGTCACGTTTTCACCGTCCTTGACCCCCGCTCACCCCTGGGAGTGGAGCTATGGGCGATCAAAGACGATCTCAACATTGGCTCCAAAGTGAAAAATGTTCAGTTCAGTATGTCCCAAATGACCTGAGGAGTCGACCAGCCAAGTCTGAGACTCCTACCATGATATGACCTTTTTGGTCAAAAATGCTGTAAAAAGACTATAAGTCTAACACCTAGTACTCCAATGACACCAAAAATTAAAAATTCTCGCAGCGATTTGAAACTTTGCATGCGGGTAGACCTTGACCTGGAGGTCACGTTTTCACCGTCCTTGACCCCCGCTCACCCTGGGAGTGGAGCTATGGGCGATCAAAGACGATCTCAACATTGGCTCCAAAGTGAAAAATGTTCAGTTCAGTATGTCCCAAATGACCCTGAGGAGTCGACCAGCCAAGTCTGAGACTCCTACCATGATATGACCTTTTTGGTCAAAAATGCTGTAAAAAGACTATAAGTCTAACACCTAGTACTCCAATGACACCAAAAATTAAAAATTCTCGCAGCGATTTGAAACTTTGCATGCGGGTAGACCTTGACCTGGAGGTCACGTTTTCACCGTCCTTGACCCCCGCTCACCCCTGGGAGTGGAGCTATGGGCGATCAAAGACGATCTCAACATTGGCTCCAAAGTGAAAAATGTTCAGTTCAGTATGTCCCAAATGACCTGAGGAGTCGACCAGCCAAGTCTGAGACTCCTACCATGATATGACCTTTTTGGTCAAAAATGCTGTAAAAAGACTATAAGTCTAACACCTAGTACTCCAATGACACCAAAAATTAAAAATTCTCGCAGCGATTTGAAACTTTGCATGCGGGTAGACCTTGACCTGGAGGTCACGTTTTCACCGTCCTTGACCCCCGCTCACCCCTGGGAGTGGAGCTATGGGCGATCAAAGACGATCTCAACATTGGCTCCAAAGTGAAAAATGTTCAGTTCAGTATGTCCCAAATGACCTGAGGAGTCGACCAGCCAAGTCTGAGACTCCTACCATGATATGACCTTTTTGGTCAAAAATGCTGTAAAAAGACTATAAGTCTAACACCTAGTACTCCAATGACACCAAAAATTAAAAATTCTCGCAGCGATTTGAAACTTTGCATGCGGGTAGACCTTGACCTGGAGGTCACGTTTTCACCGTCCTTGACCCCCGCTCACCCCTGGGAGTGGAGCTATGGGCGATCAAAGACGATCTCAACATTGGCTCCAAAGTGAAAAATGTTCAGTTCAGTATGTCCCAAATGACCTGAGGAGTCGACCAGCAAGTCTGAGACTCCTACCATGATATGACCTTTTTGGTCAAAAATGCTGTAAAAAGACTATAAGTCTAACACCTAGTACTCCAATGACACCAAAATTAAAAATTCTCGCAGCGATTTGAAACTTTGCATGCGGGTAGACCTTGACCTGGAGGTCACGTTTTCACCGTCCTTGACCCCCGCTCACCCCTGGGAGTGGAGCTATGGGCGATCAAAGACGATCTCAACATTGGCTCCAAAGTGAAAAATGTTCAGTTCAGTATGTCCCAAATGACCTGAGGAGTCGACCAGCCAAGTCTGAGACTCCTACCATGATATGACCTTTTTGGTCAAAAATGCTGTAAAAAGACTATAAGTCTAACACCTAGTACTCCAATGACACCAAAAATTAAAATTCTCGCAGCGATTTGAAACTTTGCATGCGGGTAGACCTTGACCTGGAGGTCACGTTTTCACCGTCCTTGACCCCCGCTCACCCCTGGGAGTGGAGCTATGGGCGATCAAAGACGATCTCAACATTGGCTCCAAAGTGAAAAATGTTCAGTTCAGTATGTCCCAAATGACCTGAGGAGTCGACCAGCCAAGTCTGAGACTCCTACCATGATATGACCTTTTTGGTCAAAAATGCTGTAAAAAGACTATAAGTCTAACACCTAGTACTCCAATGACACCAAAAATTAAAAATTCTCGCAGCGATTTGAAACTTTGCATGCGGGTAGACCTTGACCTGGAGGTCACGTTTTCACCGTCCTTGACCCCCCGCTCACCCCTGGGAGTGGAGCTATGGGCGATCAAAGACGATCTCAACATTGGCTCCAAAGTGAAAAATGTTCAGTTCAGTATGTCCCAAATGACCTGAGGAGTCGACCAGCCAAGTCTGAGACTCCTACCATGATATGACCTTTTTGGTCAAAAATGCTGTAAAAAGACTATAAGTCTAACACCTAGTACTCCAATGACACCAAAAATTAAAAATTCTCGCAGCGATTTGAAACTTTGCATGCGGGTAGACCTTGACCTGGAGGTCACGTTTTCACCGTCCTTGACCCCCGCTCACCCCTGGGAGTGGAGCTATGGGCGATCAAAGACGATCTCAACATTGGCTCCAAAGTGAAAAATGTTCAGTTCAGTATGTCCCAAATGACCTGAGGAGTCGACCAGCCAAGTCTGAGACTCCTACCATGATATGACCTTTTTGGTCAAAAATGCTGTAAAAAGACTATAAGTCTAACACCTAGTACTCCAATGACACCAAAATTAAAAATTCTCGCAGCGATTTGAAACTTTGCATGCGGGTAGACCTTGACCTGGAGGTCACGTTTTCACCGTCCTTGACCCCCGCTCACCCCTGGGAGTGAGCTATGGGCGATCAAAGACGATCTCAACATTGGCTCCAAAGTGAAAAATGTTCAGTTCAGTATGTCCCAAATGACCTGAGGAGTCGACCAGCAAGTCTGAGACTCCTACCATGATATGACCTTTTTGGTCAAAAATGCTGTAAAAAGACTATAAGTCTAACACCTAGTACTCCAATGACACAAAAATTAAAAATTCTCGCAGCGATTTGAAACTTTGCATGCGGGTAGACCTTGACCTGGAGGTCACGTTTTCACCGTCCTTGACCCCCGCTCACCCCTGGGAGTGGAGCTATGGGCGATCAAAGACGATCTCAACATTGGCTCCAAAGTGAAAAATGTTCAGTTCAGTATGTCCCAAATGACCTGAGGAGTCGACCAGCCAAGTCTGAGACTCCTACCATGATATGACCTTTTGGTCAAAATGCTGTAAAAAGACTATAAGTCTAACACCTAGTACTCCAATGACACCAAAAATTAAAAATTCTCGCAGCGATTTGAAACTTTGCATGCGGGTAGACCTTGACCTGGAGGTCACGTTTTCACCGTCCTTGACCCCCGCTCACCCCTGGGAGTGGAGCTATGGGCGATCAAAGACGATCTCAACATTGGCTCCAAAGTGAAAAATGTTCAGTTCAGTATGTCCCAAATGACCTGAGGAGTCGACCAGCCAAGTCTGAGACTCCTACCATGATATGACCTTTTGGTCAAAAATGCTGTAAAAAGACTATAAGTCTAACACCTAGTACTCCAATGACACCAAAAATTAAAAATTCTCGCAGCGATTTGAAACTTTGCATGCGGGTAGACCTTGACCTGGAGGTCACGTTTTCACCGTCCTTGACCCCCCGCTCACCCCTGGGAGTGGAGCTATGGGCGATCAAAGACGATCTCAACATTGGCTCCAAAGTGAAAAATGTTCAGTTCAGTATGTCCCAAATGACCTGAGGAGTCGACCAGCCAAGTCTGAGACTCCTACCATGATATGACCTTTTTGGTCAAAAATGCCTGTAAAAAGACTATAAGTCTAACACCTAGTACTCCAATGACACCAAAAATTAAAAATTCTCGCAGCGATTTGAAACTTTGCATGCGGGTAGACCTTGACCTGGAGGTCACGTTTTCACCGTCCTTGACCCCCGCTCACCCTGGGAGTGGAGCTATGGGCGATCAAAGACGATCTCAACATTGGCTCCAAAGTGAAAAATGTTCAGTTCAGTATGTCCCAAATGACCTGAGGAGTCGACCAGCCAAGTCTGAGACTCCTACCATGATATGACCTTTTTGGTCAAAAATGCTGTAAAAAGACTATAAGTCTAACACCTAGTACTCCAATGACACCAAAAATTAAAATTCTCGCAGCGATTTGAAACTTTGCATGCGGGTAGACCTTGACCTGGAGGTCACGTTTTCACCGTCCTTGACCCCCGCTCACCCCTGGGAGTGGAGCTATGGGCGATCAAAGACGATCTCAACATTGGCTCCAAAGTGAAAAATGTTCAGTTCAGTATGT
>NW_025964037.1:0-37241 GCF_023055435.1 Haliotis rufescens | reverse complement strand
CTTCCTACGGGCGATTTTGACCTTTTGGTCGAAAATGCATGTAAGTCTAACACCTGGCGCTCAAATGCCACTCGGATTCAAAAGTTGTCGCAGCGCATTGAAATTTTGCATGCGTGTAGACCTTGACCTTGAGGTCACGTTTCCACCGTTCTTGACCCCCGCTCACCTCTGTGAGTGGAGCAATGGGCGATCAAAGAAGATTTTACATTGGCTCCAAAGTGAAAAATGTTCGGTTCAGTATGCTCCATATGACCTAAGGAGTCGTCCTGCAAAGTCTGAGACTCCTACGGCGATTTGACCTTTTTGGTCGAAAATGCATGTAAGTCTAACACCTGGCGCTCAAATGCCACTCGGATGTCAAAGTTGTCGCAGCGCATTGAAATTTTGCATGCGTGTAGACCTTGACCTGGAGGTCACGTTTCCACCGTTCTTGACCCCCGCTCACCTCTGTGAGTGGAGCTATGGGCGATCAAAGACGATTTTAACATTGGCTCCAAAGTGAAAAATGTTCGGTTCAGTATGCTCCATATGACCTAAGGAGTCGTCCTGCAAAGTCTGAGACTCCTACGGCGATTTGACCTTTTTGGTCGAAAATGCATGTAAGTCTAACACCTGGCGCTCAAATGCCACTCGGATGTCAAAGTTGTCGCAGCGCATTGAAATTTTGCATGCGTGTAGACCTTGACCTGGAGGTCACGTTTCCACCGTTCTTGACCCCCGCTCACCTCTGTGAGTGGAGCTATGGGCGATCAAAGACGATTTTAACATTGGCTCCAAAGTGAAAAATGTTCGGTTCAGTATGCTCCATATGACCTAAGGAGTCGTCCTGCAAAGTCTGAGACTCCTACGGCGATTTGACCTTTTTGGTCGAAAATGCATGTAAGTCTAACACCTGGCGCTCAAATGCCACTCGGATGTCAAAGTTGTCGCAGCGCATTGAAATTTTGCATGCGTGTAGACCTTGACCTGGAGGTCACGTTTCCACCGTTCTTGACCCCCGCTCACCTCTGTGAGTGGAGCTATGGGCGATCAAAGACGATTTTAACATTGGCTCCAAAGTGAAAAATGTTCGGTTCAGTATGCTCCATATGACCTAAGGAGTCGTCCTGCAAAGTCTGAGACTCCTACGGCGATTTGACCTTTTTGGTCGAAAATGCATGTAAGTCTAACACCTGGCGCTCAAATGCCACTCGGATGTCAAAGTTGTCGCAGCGCATTGAAATTTTGCATGCGTGTAGACCTTGACCTGGAGGTCACGTTTCCACCGTTCTTGACCCCCGCTCACCTCTGTGAGTGGAGCTATGGGCGATCAAAGAAGATTTTAACATTGGCTCCAAAGTGAAAAATGTTCGGTTCAGTATGCTCCATATGACCTAAGGAGTCGTCCTGCAAAGTCTGAGACTCCTACGGCGATTTGACCTTTTTGGTCGAAAATGCATGTAAGTCTAACACCTGGCGCTCAAATGCCACTCGGATGTCAAAGTTGTCGCAGCGCATTGAAATTTTGCATGCGTGTAGACCTTGACCTGGAGGTCACGTTTCCACCGTTCTTGACCCCCGCTCACCTCTGTGAGTGGAGCTATGGGCGATCAAAGAAGATTTTAACATTGGCTCCAAAGTGAAAAATGTTCGGTTCAGTATGCTCCATATGACCTAAGGAGTCGTCCTGCAAAGTCTGAGACTCCTACGGCGATTTGACCTTTTTGGTCGAAAATGCATGTAAGTCTAACACCTGGCGCTCAAATGCCACTCGGATGTCAAAGTTGTCGCAGCGCATTGAAATTTTGCATGCGTGTAGACCTTGACCTGGAGGTCACGTTTCCACCGTTCTTGACCCCCGCTCACCTCTGTGAGTGGAGCTATGGGCGATCAAAGACGATTTTAACATTGGCTCCAAAGTGAAAAATGTTCGGTTCAGTATGCTCCATATGACCTAAGGAGTCGTCCTGCAAAGTCTGAGACTCCTACGGCGATTTGACCTTTTTGGTCGAAAATGCATGTAAGTCTAACACCTGGCGCTCAAATGCCACTCGGATGTCAAAGTTGTCGCAGCGCATTGAAATTTTGCATGCGTGTAGACCTTGACCTGGAGGTCACGTTTCCACCGTTCTTGACCCCCGCTCACCTCTGTGAGTGGAGCTATGGGCGATCAAAGACGATTTTAACATTGGCTCCAAAGTGAAAAATGTTCGGTTCAGTATGCTCCATATGACCTAAGGAGTCGTCCTGCAAAGTCTGAGACTCCTACGGCGATTTGACCTTTTTGGTCGAAAATGCATGTAAGTCTAACACCTGGCGCTCAAATGCCACTCGGATGTCAAAGTTGTCGCAGCGCATTGAAATTTTGCATGCGTGTAGACCTTGACCTGGAGGTCACGTTTCCACCGTTCTTGACCCCCGCTCACCTCTGTGAGTGGAGCTATGGGCGATCAAAGACGATTTTAACATTGGCTCCAAAGTGAAAAATGTTCGGTTCAGTATGCTCCATATGACCTAAGGAGTCGTCCTGCAAAGTCTGAGACTCCTACGGCGATTTGACCTTTTTGGTCGAAAATGCATGTAAGTCTAACACCTGGCGCTCAAATGCCACTCGGATGTCAAAGTTGTCGCAGCGCATTGAAATTTTGCATGCGTGTAGACCTTGAACTGGAGGTCACGTTTCCACCGTTCTTGACCCCCGCTCACCTCTGTGAGTGGAGCTATGGGCGATCAAAGAAGATTTTAACATTGGCTCCAAAGTGAAAAATGTTCGGTTCAGTATGCTCCATATGACCTAAGGAGTCGTCCTGCAAAGTCTGAGACTCCTACGGCGATTTGACCTTTTTGGTCGAAAATGCATGTAAGTCTAACACCTGGCGCTCAAATGCCACTCGGATGTCAAAGTTGTCGCAGCGCATTGAAATTTTGCATGCGTGTAGACCTTGACCTGGAGGTCACGTTTCCACCGTTCTTGACCCCCGCTCACCTCTGTGAGTGGAGCTATGGGCGATCAAAGACGATTTTAACATTGGCTCCAAAGTGAAAAATGTTCGGTTCAGTATGCTCCATATGACCTAAGGAGTCGTCCTGCAAAGTCTGAGTCTCCTACGGCGATTTGACCTTTTTGGTCGAAAATGCATGTAAGTCTAACACCTGGCGCTCAAATGCCACTCGGATGTCAAAGTTGTCGCAGCGCATTGAAATTTTGCATGCGTGTAGACCTTGACCTGGAGGTCACGTTTCCACCGTTCTTGACCCCCGCTCACCTCTGTGAGTGGAGCTATGGGCGATCAAAGAAGATTTTAACATTGGCTCCAAAGTGAAAAATGTTCGGTTCAGTATGCTCCATATGACCTAAGGAGTCGTCCTGCAAAGTCTGAGACTCCTACGGCGATTTGACCTTTTTGGTCGAAAATGCATGTAAGTCTAACACCTGGCGCTCAAATGCCACTCGGATGTCAAAGTTGTCGCAGCGCATTGAAATTTTGCATGCGTGTAGACCTTGACCTGGAGGTCACGTTTCCACCGTTCTTGACCCCCGCTCACCTCTGTGAGTGGAGCTATGGGCGATCAAAGACGATTTTAACATTGGCTCCAAAGTGAAAAATGTTCGGTTCAGTATGCTCCATATGACCTAAGGAGTCGTCCTGCAAAGTCTGAGTCTCCTACGGCGATTTGACCTTTTTGGTCGAAAATGCATGTAAGTCTAACACCTGGCGCTCAAATGCCACTCGGATGTCAAAGTTGTCGCAGCGCATTGAAATTTTGCATGCGTGTAGACCTTGACCTGGAGGTCACGTTTCCACCGTTCTTGACCCCCGCTCACCTCTGTGAGTGGAGCTATGGGCGATCAAAGACGATTTTAACATTGGCTCCAAAGTGAAAAATGTTCGGTTCAGTATGCTCCATATGACCTAAGGAGTCGTCCTGCAAAGTCTGAGACTCCTACGGCGATTTGACCTTTTATGTCGAAAATGCATGTAAGTCTAACACCTGGCGCTCAAATGCCACTCGGATGTCAAAGTTGTCACAGCGCATTGAAATTTTGCATACGTGTAGACCTTGACCTGGAGGTCACGTTTCCACCGTTCTTGACCCCCGCTCACCTCTGTGAGTGGAGCTATGGGCGATCAAAGACGATTTTAACATTGGCTCCAAAGTGAAAAATGTTCGGTTCAGTATGCTCCATATGACCTAAGGAGTCGTCCTGCAAAGTCTGAGACTCCTACGGCGATTTGACCTTTTTGGTCGAAAATGCATGTAAGTCTAACACCTGGCGCTCAAATGCCACTCGGATGTCAAAGTTGTCGCAGCGCATTGAAATTTTGCATGCGTGTAGACCTTGACCTGGAGGTCACGTTTCCACCGTTCTTGACCCCCGCTCACCTCTGTGAGTGGAGCTATGGGCGATCAAAGACGATTTTAACATTGGCTCCAAAGTGAAAAATGTTCGGTTCAGTATGCTCCATATGACCTAAGGAGTCGTCCTGCAAAGTCTGAGACTCCTACGGCGATTTGACCTTTTTGGTCGAAAATGCATGTAAGTCTAACACCTGGCGCTCAAATGCCACTCGGATGTCAAAGTTGTCGCAGCGCATTGAAATTTTGCATGCGTGTAGACCTTGACCTGGAGGTCACGTTTCCACCGTTCTTGACCCCCGCTCACCTCTGTGAGTGGAGCTATGGGCGATCAAAGACGATTTTAACATTGGCTCCAAAGTGAAAAATGTTCGGTTCAGTATGCTCCATATGACCTAAGGAGTCGTCCTGCAAAGTCTGAGACTCCTACGGCGATTTGACCTTTTTGGTCGAAAATGCATGT
This sequence comes from Haliotis rufescens, assembly GCF_023055435.1. Lineage (NCBI taxonomy): Eukaryota > Metazoa > Mollusca > Gastropoda > Lepetellida > Haliotidae > Haliotis > Haliotis rufescens. The sequence goes on along the minus strand of NW_025964037.1, from coordinate 32,440 downwards.
AAGTCTAACACCTGGCACTCAAATGCCACTCGGATGTCAAAGTTGTCGCAGCGCATTGAAATTTTGCATGCGTGTAGACCTTGACCTGGAGGTCACGTTTCCACCGTTCTTGACCCCCGCTCACCTCTGTGAGTGGAGCTATGGGCGATCAAAGACGATTTTAACATTGGCTCCAAAGTGAAAAATGTTCGGTTCAGTATGCTCCATATGACCTAAGGAGTCGTCCTGCAAAGTCTGAGACTCCTACGGCGATTTGACCTTTTTGGTCGAAAATGCATGTAAGTCTAACACCTGGCGCTCAAATGCCACTCGGATGTCAAAGTTGTCGCAGCGCATTGAAATTTTGCATGCGTGTAGACCTTGACCTGGAGGTCACGTTTCCACCGTTCTTGACCCCCGCTCACCTCTGTGAGTGGAGCTTTGGGCGATCAAAGAAGATTTTAACATTGGCTCCAAAGTGAAAAATGTTCGGTTCAGTATGCTCCATATGACCTAAGGAGTCGTCCTGCAAAGTCTGAGACTCCTACGGCGATTTGACCTTTTTGGTCGAAAATGCATGTAAGTCTAACACCTGGCGCTCAAATGCCACTCGGATGTCAAAGTTGTCGCAGCGCATTGAAATTTTGCATGCGTGTAGACCTTGACCTGGAGGTCACGTTTCCACCGTTCTTGACCCCCGCTCACCTCTGTGAGTGGAGCTATGGGCGATCAAAGAAGATTTTAACATTGGCTCCAAAGTGAAAAATGTTCGGTTCAGTATGCTCCATATGACCTAAGGAGTCGTCCTGCAAAGTCTGAGACTCCTACGGCGATTTGACCTTTTTGGTCGAAAATGCATGTAAGTCTAACACCTGGCGCTCAAATGCCACTCGGATGTCAAAGTTGTCGCAGCGCATTGAAATTTTGCATGCGTGTAGACCTTGACCTGGAGGTCACGTTTCCACCGTTCTTGACCCCCGCTCACCTCTGTGAGTGGAGCTATGGGCGATCAAAGACGATTTTAACATTGGCTCCAAAGTGAAAAATGTTCGGTTCAGTATGCTCCATATGACCTAAGGAGTCGTCCTGCAAAGTCTGAGACTCCTACGGCGATTTGACCTTTTTGGTCGAAAATGCATGTAAGTCTAACACCTGGCGCTCAAATGCCACTCGGATGTCAAAGTTGTCGCAGCGCATTGAAATTTTGCATGCGTGTAGACCTTGACCTGGAGGTCACGTTTCCACCGTTCTTGACCCCCGCTCACCTCTGTGAGTGGAGCTATGGGCGATCAAAGAAGATTTTAACATTGGCTCCAAAGTGAAAAATGTTCGGTTCAGTATGCTCCATATGACCTAAGGAGTCGTCCTGCAAAGTCTGAGACTCCTACGGCGATTTGACCTTTTTGGTCGAAAATGCATGTAAGTCTAACACCTGGCGCTCAAATGCCACTCGGATGTCAAAGTTGTCGCAGCGCATTGAAATTTTGCATGCGTGTAGACCTTGACCTGGAGGTCACGTTTCCACCGTTCTTGACCCCCGCTCACCTCTGTGAGTGGAGCTATGGGCGATCAAAGACGATTTTAACATTGGCTCCAAAGTGAAAAATGTTCGGTTCAGTATGCTCCATATGACCTAAGGAGTCGTCCTGCAAAGTCTGAGACTCCTACGGCGATTTGACCTTTTTGGTCGAAAATGCATGTAAGTCTAACACCTGGCGCTCAAATGCCACTCGGATGTCAAAGTTGTCGCAGCGCATTGAAATTTTGCATGCGTGTAGACCTTGACCTGGAGGTCACGTTTCCACCGTTCTTGACCCCCGCTCACCTCTGTGAGTGGAGCTATGGGCGATCAAAGAAGATTTTAACATTGGCTCCAAAGTGAAAAATGTTCGGTTCAGTATGCTCCATATGACCTAAGGAGTCGTCCTGCAAAGTCTGAGACTCCTACGGCGATTTGACCTTTTTGGTCGAAAATGCATGTAAGTCTAACACCTGGCGCTCAAATGCCACTCGGATGTCAAAGTTGTCGCAGCGCATTGAAATTTTGCATGCGTGTAGACCTTGACCTGGAGGTCACGTTTCCACCGTTCTTGACCCCCGCTCACCTCTGTGAGTGGAGCTATGGGCGATCAAAGAAGATTTTAACATTGGCTCCAAAGTGAAAAATGTTCGGTTCAGTATGCTCCATATGACCTAAGGAGTCGTCCTGCAAAGTCTGAGACTCCTACGGCGATTTGACCTTTTTGGTCGAAAATGCATGTAAGTCTAACACCTGGCGCTCAAATGCCACTCGGATGTCAAAGTTGTCGCAGCGCATTGAAATTTTGCATGCGTGTAGACCTTGACCTGGAGGTCACGTTTCCACCGTTCTTGACCCCCGCTCACCTCTGTGAGTGGAGCTATGGGCGATCAAAGACGATTTTAACATTGGCTCCAAAGTGAAAAATGTTCGGTTCAGTATGCTCCATATGACCTAAGGAGTCGTCCTGCAAAGTCTGAGACTCCTACGGCGATTTGACCTTTTTGGTCGAAAATGCATGTAAGTCTAACACCTGGCGCTCAAATGCCACTCGGATGTCAAAGTTGTCGCAGCGCATTGAAATTTTGCATGCGTGTAGACCTTGACCTGGAGGTCACGTTTCCACCGTTCTTGACCCCCGCTCACCTCTGTGAGTGGAGCTATGGGCGATCAAAGACGATTTTAACATTGGCTCCAAAGTGAAAAATGTTCGGTTCAGTATGCTCCATATGACCTAAGGAGTCGTCCTGCAAAGTCTGAGACTCCTACGGCGATTTGACCTTTTTGGTCGAAAATGCATGTAAGTCTAACACCTGGCGCTCAAATGCCACTCGGATGTCAAAGTTGTCGCAGCGCATTGAAATTTTGCATGCGTGTAGACCTTGACCTGGAGGTCACGTTTCCACCGTTCTTGACCCCCGCTCACCTCTGTGAGTGGAGCTATGGGCGATCAAAGACGATTTTAACATTGGCTCCAAAGTGAAAAATGTTCGGTTCAGTATGCTCCATATGACCTAAGGAGTCGTCCTGCAAAGTCTGAGACTCCTACGGCGATTTGACCTTTTTGGTCGAAAATGCATGTAAGTCTAACACCTGGCGCTCAAATGCCACTCGGATGTCAAAGTTGTCGCAGCGCATTGAAATTTTGCATGCGTGTAGACCTTGACCTGGAGGTCACGTTTCCACCGTTCTTGACCCCCGCTCACCTCTGTGAGTGGAGCTATGGGCGATCAAAGAAGATTTTAACATTGGCTCCAAAGTGAAAAATGTTCGGTTCAGTATGCTCCATATGACCTAAGGAGTCGTCCTGCAAAGTCTGAGACTCCTACGGCGATTTGACCTTTTTGGTCGAAAATGCATGTAAGTCTAACACCTGGCGCTCAAATGCCACTCGGATGTCAAAGTTGTCGCAGCGCATTGAAATTTTGCATGCGTGTAGACCTTGACCTGGAGGTCACGTTTCCACCGTTCTTGACCCCCGCTCACCTCTGTGAGTGGAGCTATGGGCGATCAAAGACGATTTTAACATTGGCTCCAAAGTGAAAAATGTTCGGTTCAGTATGCTCCATATGACCTAAGGAGTCGTCCTGCAAAGTCTGAGTCTCCTACGGCGATTTGACCTTTTTGGTCGAAAATGCATGTAAGTCTAACACCTGGCGCTCAAATGCCACTCGGATGTCAAAGTTGTCGCAGCGCATTGAAATTTTGCATGCGTGTAGACCTTGACCTGGAGGTCACGTTTCCACCGTTCTTGACCCCCGCTCACCTCTGTGAGTGGAGCTATGGGCGATCAAAGACGATTTTAACATTGGCTCCAAAGTGAAAAATGTTCGGTTCAGTATGCTCCATATGACCTAAGGAGTCGTCCTGCAAAGTCTGAGACTCCTACGGCGATTTGACCTTTTATGTCGAAAATGCATGTAAGTCTAACACCTGGCGCTCAAATGCCACTCGGATGTCAAAGTTGTCACAGCGCATTGAAATTTTGCATACGTGTAGACCTTGACCTGGAGGTCACGTTTCCACCGTTCTTGACCCCCGCTCACCTCTGTGAGTGGAGCTATGGGCGATCAAAGACGATTTTAACATTGGCTCCAAAGTGAAAAATGTTCGGTTCAGTATGCTCCATATGACCTAAGGAGTCGTCCTGCAAAGTCTGAGACTCCTACGGCGATTTGACCTTTTTGGTCGAAAATGCATGTAAGTCTAACACCTGGCGCTCAAATGCCACTCGGATGTCAAAGTTGTCGCAGCGCATTGAAATTTTGCATGCGTGTAGACCTTGACCTGGAGGTCACGTTTCCACCGTTCTTGACCCCCGCTCACCTCTGTGAGTGGAGCTATGGGCGATCAAAGAAGATTTTAACATTGGCTCCAAAGTGAAAAATGTTCGGTTCAGTATGCTCCATATGACCTAAGGAGTCGTCCTGCAAAGTCTGAGACTCCTACGGCGATTTGACCTTTTTGGTCGAAAATGCATGTAAGTCTAACACCTGGCGCTCAAATGCCACTCGGATGTCAAAGTTGTCGCAGCGCATTGAAATTTTGCATGCGTGTAGACCTTGACCTGGAGGTCACGTTTCCACCGTTCTTGACCCCCGCTCACCTCTGTGAGTGGAGCTATGGGCGATCAAAGACGATTTTAACATTGGCTCCAAAGTGAAAAATGTTCGGTTCAGTATGCTCCATATGACCTAAGGAGTCGTCCTGCAAAGTCTGAGACTCCTACGGCGATTTGACCTTTTTGGTCGAAAATGCATGTAAGTCTAACACCTGGCACTCAAATGCCACTCGGATGTCAAAGTTGTCGCAGCGCATTGAAATTTTGCATGCGTGTAGACCTTGACCTGGAGGTCACGTTTCCACCGTTCTTGACCCCCGCTCACCTCTGTGAGTGGAGCTATGGGCGATCAAAGACGATTTTAACATTGGCTCCAAAGTGAAAAATGTTCGGTTCAGTATGCTCCATATGACCTAAGGAGTCGTCCTGCAAAGTCTGAGACTCCTACGGCGATTTGACCTTTTTGGTCGAAAATGCATGTAAGTCTAACACCTGGCGCTCAAATGCCACTCGGATGTCAAAGTTGTCGCAGCGCATTGAAATTTTGCATGCGTGTAGACCTTGACCTGGAGGTCACGTTTCCACCGTTCTTGACCCCCGCTCACCTCTGTGAGTGGAGCTTTGGGCGATCAAAGAAGATTTTAACATTGGCTCCAAAGTGAAAAATGTTCGGTTCAGTATGCTCCATATGACCTAAGGAGTCGTCCTGCAAAGTCTGAGACTCCTACGGCGATTTGACCTTTTTGGTCGAAAATGCATGTAAGTCTAACACCTGGCGCTCAAATGCCACTCGGATGTCAAAGTTGTCGCAGCGCATTGAAATTTTGCATGCGTGTAGACCTTGACCTGGAGGTCACGTTTCCACCGTTCTTGACCCCCGCTCACCTCTGTGAGTGGAGCTATGGGCGATCAAAGAAGATTTTAACATTGGCTCCAAAGTGAAAAATGTTCGGTTCAGTATGCTCCATATGACCTAAGGAGTCGTCCTGCAAAGTCTGAGACTCCTACGGCGATTTGACCTTTTTGGTCGAAAATGCATGTAAGTCTAACACCTGGCGCTCAAATGCCACTCGGATGTCAAAGTTGTCGCAGCGCATTGAAATTTTGCATGCGTGTAGACCTTGACCTGGAGGTCACGTTTCCACCGTTCTTGACCCCCGCTCACCTCTGTGAGTGGAGCTATGGGCGATCAAAGAAGATTTTAACATTGGCTCCAAAGTGAAAAATGTTCGGTTCAGTATGCTCCATATGACCTAAGGAGTCGTCCTGCAAAGTCTGAGACTCCTACGGCGATTTGACCTTTTTGGTCGAAAATGCATGTAAGTCTAACACCTGGCGCTCAAATGCCACTCGGATGTCAAAGTTGTCGCAGCGCATTGAAATTTTGCATGCGTGTAGACCTTGACCTGGAGGTCACGTTTCCACCGTTCTTGACCCCCGCTCACCTCTGTGAGTGGAGCTATGGGCGATCAAAGACGATTTTAACATTGGCTCCAAAGTGAAAAATGTTCGGTTCAGTATGCTCCATATGACCTAAGGAGTCGTCCTGCAAAGTCTGAGACTCCTACGGCGATTTGACCTTTTTGGTCGAAAATGCATGTAAGTCTAACACCTGGCGCTCAAATGCCACTCGGATGTCAAAGTTGTCGCAGCGCATTGAAATTTTGCATGCGTGTAGACCTTGACCTGGAGGTCACGTTTCCACCGTTCTTGACCCCCGCTCACCTCTGTGAGTGGAGCTATGGGCGATCAAAGACGATTTTAACATTGGCTCCAAAGTGAAAAATGTTCGGTTCAGTATGCTCCATATGACCTAAGGAGTCGTCCTGCAAAGTCTGAGACTCCTACGGCGATTTGACCTTTTTGGTCGAAAATGCATGTAAGTCTAACACCTGGCGCTCAAATGCCACTCGGATGTCAAAGTTGTCACAGCGCATTGAAATTTTGCATGCGTGTAGACCTTGACCTGGAGGTCACGTTTCCACCGTTCTTGACCCCCGCTCACCTCTGTGAGTGGAGCTATGGGCGATCAAAGAAGATTTTAACATTGGCTCCAAAGTGAAAAATGTTCGGTTCAGTATGCTCCATATGACCTAAGGAGTCGTCCTGCAAAGTCTGAGACTCCTACGGCGATTTGACCTTTTTGGTCGAAAATGCATGTAAGTCTAACACCTGGCGCTCAAATGCCACTCGGATGTCAAAGTTGTCGCAGCGCATTGAAATTTTGCATGCGTGTAGACCTTGACCTGGAGGTCACGTTTCCACCGTTCTTGACCCCCGCTCACCTCTGTGAGTGGAGCTATGGGCGATCAAAGACGATTTTAACATTGGCTCCAAAGTGAAAAATGTTCGGTTCAGTATGCTCCATATGACCTAAGGAGTCGTCCTGCAAAGTCTGAGACTCCTACGGCGATTTGACCTTTTTGGTCGAAAATGCATGTAAGTCTAACACCTGGCGCTCAAATGCCACTCGGATGTCAAAGTTGTCACAGCGCATTGAAATTTTGCATGCGTGTAGACCTTGATCTGGAGGTCACGTTTCCACCGTTCTTGACCCCCGCTCACCTCTGTGAGTGGAGCTATGGGCGATCAAAGAAGATTTTAACATTGGCTCCAAAGTGAAAAATGTTCGGTTCAGTATGCTCCATATGACCTAAGGAGTCGTCCTGCAAAGTCTGAGACTCCTACGGCGATTTGACCTTTTTGGTCGAAAATGCATGTAAGTCTAACACCTGGCGCTCAAATGCCACTCGGATGTCAAAGTTGTCGCAGCGCATTGAAATTTTGCATGCGTGTAGACCTTGACCTGGAGGTCACGTTTCCACCGTTCTTGACCCCCGCTCACCTCTGTGAGTGGAGCTATGGGCGATCAAAGAAGATTTTAACATTGGCTCCAAAGTGAAAAATGTTCGGTTCAGTATGCTCCATATGACCTAAGGAGTCGTCCTGCAAAGTCTGAGACTCCTACGGCGATTTGACCTTTTTGGTCGAAAATGCATGTAAGTCTAACACCTGGCGCTCAAATGCCACTCGGATGTCAAAGTTGTCGCAGCGCATTGAAATTTTGCATGCGTGTAGACCTTGACCTGGAGGTCACGTTTCCACCGTTCTTGACCCCCGCTCACCTCTGTGAGTGGAGCTATGGGCGATCAAAGACGATTTTAACATTGGCTCCAAAGTGAAAAATGTTCGGTTCAGTATGCTCCATATGACCTAAGGAGTCGTCCTGCAAAGTCTGAGACTCCTACGGCGATTTGACCTTTTTGGTCGAAAATGCATGTAAGTCTAACACCTGGCGCTCAAATGCCACTCGGATGTCAAAGTTGTCACAGCGCATTGAAATTTTGCATGCGTGTAGACCTTGACCTGGAGGTCACGTTTCCACCGTTCTTGACCCCCGCTCACCTCTGTGAGTGGAGCTATGGGCGATCAAAGACGATTTTAACATTGGCTCCAAAGTGAAAAATGTTCGGTTCAGTATGCTCCATATGACCTAAGGAGTCGTCCTGCAAAGTCTGAGACTCCTACGGCGATTTGACCTTTTTGGTCGAAAATGCATGTAAGTCTAACACCTGGCGCTCAAATGCCACTCGGATGTCAAAGTTGTCGCAGCGCATTGAAATTTTGCATGCGTGTAGACCTTGACCTGGAGGTCACGTTTCCACCGTTCTTGACCCCCGCTCACCTCTGTGAGTGGAGCTATGGGCGATCAAAGAAGATTTTAACATTGGCTCCAAAGTGAAAAATGTTCGGTTCAGTATGCTCCATATGACCTAAGGAGTCGTCCTGCAAAGTCTGAGACTCCTACGGCGATTTGACCTTTTTGGTCGAAAATGCATGTAAGTCTAACACCTGGCGCTCAAATGCCACTCGGATGTCAAAGTTGTCGCAGCGCATTGAAATTTTGCATGCGTGTAGACCTTGACCTGGAGGTCACGTTTCCACCGTTCTTGACCCCCGCTCACCTCTGTGAGTGGAGCTATGGGCGATCAAAGACGATTTTAACATTGGCTCCAAAGTGAAAAATGTTCGGTTCAGTATGCTCCATATGACCTAAGGAGTCGTCCTGCAAAGTCTGAGACTCCTACGGCGATTTGACCTTTTTGGTCGAAAATGCATGTAAGTCTAACACCTGGCGCTCAAATGCCAGTCGGATGTCAAAGTTGTCGCAGCGCATTGAAATTTTGCATGCGTGTAGACCTTGACCTGGAGGTCACGTTCCCACCGTTCTTGACCCCCGCTCACCTCTGTGAGTGGAGCTATGGGCGATCAAAGAAGATTTTAACATTGGCTCCAAAGTGAAAAATGTTCGGTTCAGTATGCTCCATATGACCTAAGGAGTCGTCCTGCAAAGTCTGAGACTCCTACGGCGATTTGACCTTTTTGGTCGAAAATGCATGTAAGTCTAACACCTGGCGCTCAAATGCCACTCGGATGTCAAAGTTGTCGCAGCGCATTGAAATTTTGCATGCGTGTAGACCTTGACCTGGAGGTCACGTTTCCACCGTTCTTGACCCCCGCTCACCTCTGTGAGTGGAGCTATGGGCGATCAAAGAAGATTTTAACATTGGCTCCAAAGTGAAAAATGTTCGGTTCAGTATGCTCCATATGACCTAAGGAGTCGTCCTGCAAAGTCTGAGACTCCTACGGCGATTTGACCTTTTTGGTCGAAAATGCATGTAAGTCTAACACCTGGCGCTCAAATGCCACTCGGATGTCAAAGTTGTCGCAGCGCATTGAAATTTTGCATGCGTGTAGACCTTGACCTGGAGGTCACGTTTCCACCGTTCTTGACCCCCGCTCACCTCTGTGAGTGGAGCTATGGGCGATCAAAGACGATTTTAACATTGGCTCCAAAGTGAAAAATGTTCGGTTCAGTATGCTCCATATGACCTAAGGAGTCGTCCTGCAAAGTCTGAGACTCCTACGGCGATTTGACCTTTTTGGTCGAAAATGCATGTAAGTCTAACACCTGGCGCTCAAATGCCAGTCGGATGTCAAAGTTGTCGCAGCGCATTGAAATTTTGCATGCGTGTAGACCTTGACCTGGAGGTCACGTTTCCACCGTTCTTGACCCCCGCTCACCTCTGTGAGTGGAGCTATGGGCGATCAAAGACGATTTTAACATTGGCTCCAAAGTGAAAAATGTTCGGTTCAGTATGCTCCATATGACCTAAGGAGTCGTCCTGCAAAGTCTGAGACTCCTACGGCGATTTGACCTTTTTGGTCGAAAATGCATGTAAGTCTAACACCTGGCGCTCAAATGCCACTCGGATGTCAAAGTTGTCGCAGCGCATTGAAATTTTTGCATGCGTGTAGACCTTGACCTGGAGGTCACGTTTCAACCGTTCTTGACCCCCGCTCCCTCTGTGAGTGGAGCTATGGGCGATCAAAGACGATTTTAACATTGGCTCCAAAGTGAAAAATGTTCGGTTCAGTATGCTCCATATGACCTAAGGAGTCGTCCTGCAAAGTCTGAGACTCCTACGGCGATTTGACCTTTTTGGTCGAAAATGCATGTAAGTCTAACACCTGGCGCTCAAATGCCACTCGGATGTCAAAGTTGTCGCAGCGCATTGAAATTTTGCATGCGTGTAGACGTTGACCTGGAGGTCACGTTTCCACCGTTCTTGACCCCCGCTCACCTCTGTGAGTGGAGCTATGGGCGATCAAAGAAGATTTTAACATTGGCTCCAAAGTGAAAAATGTTCGGTTCAGTATGCTCCATATGACCTAAGGAGTCGTCCTGCAAAGTCTGAGACTCCTACGGCGATTTGACCTTTTTGGTCGAAAATGCATGTAAGTCTAACACCTGGCGCTCAAATGCCAGTCGGATGTCAAAGTTGTCGCAGCGCATTGAAATTTTGCATGCGTGTAGACCTTGACCTGGAGGTCACGTTTCCACCGTTCTTGACCCTCGCTCACCTCTGTGAGTGGAGCTTTGGGCGATCAAAGACGATTTTAACATTGGCTCCAAAGTGAAAAATGTTCGGTTCAGTATGCTCCATATGACCTAAGGAGTCGTCCTGCAAAGTCTGAGACTCCTACGGCGATTTGACCTTTTTGGTCGAAAATGCATGTAAGTCTAACACCTGGCGCTCAAATGCCAGTCGGATGTCAAAGTTGTCGCAGCGCATTGAAATTTTGCATGCGTGTAGACCTTGACCTGGAGGTCACGTTTCAACCGTTCTTGACCCCCGCTCCCTCTGTGAGTGGAGCTATGGGCGATCAAAGACGATTTTAACATTGGCTCCAAAGTGAAAAATGTTCGGTTCAGTATGCTCCATATGACCTAAGGAGTCGTCCTGCAAAGTCTGAGACTCCTACGGCGATTTGACCTTTTTGGTCGAAAATGCATGTAAGTCTAACACCTGGCGCTCAAATGCCAGTCGGATGTCAAAGTTGTCGCAGCGCATTGAAATTTTGCATGCGTGTAGACCTTGACCTGGAGGTCACGTTTCCACCGTTCTTGACCCCCGCTCACCTCTGTGAGTGGAGCTTTGGGCGATCAAAGACGATTTTAACATTGGCTCCAAAGTGAAAAATGTTCGGTTCAGTATGCTCCATATGACCTAAGGAGTCGTCCTGCAAAGTCTGAGACTCCTACGGCGATTTGACCTTTTTGGTCGAAAATGCATGTAAGTCTAACACCTGGCGCTCAAATGCCACTCGGATGTCAAAGTTGTCGCAGCGCATTGAAATTTTGCATGCGTGTAGACCTTGACCTGGAGGTCACGTTTCCACCGTTCTTGACCCCCGCTCACCTCTGTGAGTGGAGCTATGGGCAATCAAAGACGATTTTAACATTGGCTCCAAAGTGAAAAATGTTCGGTTCAGTATGCTCCATATGACCTAAGGAGTCGTCCTGCAAAGTCTGAGACTCCTACGGCGATTTGACCTTTTTGGTCGAAAATGCATGTAAGTCTAACACCTGGCGCTCAAATGCCACTCGGATGTCAAAGTTGTCGCAGCGCATTGAAATTTTGCATGCGTGTAGACCTTGACCTGGAGGTCACGTTTCCACCGTTCTTGACCCCCGCTCACCTCTGTGAGTGGAGCTATGGGCGATCAAAGAAGATTTTAACATTGGCTCCAAAGTGAAAAATGTTCGGTTCAGTATGCTCCATATGACCTAAGGAGTCGTCCTGCAAAGTCTGAGACTCCTACGGCGATTTGACCTTTTTGGTCGAAAATGCATGTAAGTCTAACACCTGGCGCTCAAATGCCACTCGGATGTCAAAGTTGTCGCAGCGCATTGAAATTTTGCATGCGTGTAGACCTTGACCTGGAGGTCACGTTTCAACCGTTCTTGACCCCCGCTCACCTCTGTGAGTGGAGCTATGGGCGATCAAAGACGATTTTAACATTGGCTCCAAAGTGAAAAATGTTCGGTTCAGTATGCTCCATATGACCTAAGGAGTCGTCCTGCAAAGTCTGAGACTCCTACGGCGATTTGACCTTTTTGGTCGAAAATGCATGTAAGTCTAACACCTGGCGCTCAAATGCCACTCGGATGTCAAAGTTGTCGCAGCGCATTGAAATTTTGCATGCGTGTAGACCTTGACCTGGAGGTCACGTTTCCACCGTTCTTGACCCCCGCTCACCTCTGTGAGTGGAGCTTTGGGCGATCAAAGAAGATTTTAACATTGGCTCCAAAGTGAAAAATGTTCGGTTCAGTATGCTCCATATGACCTAAGGAGTCGTCCTGCAAAGTCTGAGACTCCTACGGCGATTTGACCTTTTTGGTCGAAAATGCATGTAAGTCTAACACCTGGCGCTCAAATGCCACTCGGATGTCAAAATTGTCGCAGCGCATTGAAATTTTGCATGCGTGTAGACCTTGACCTGGAGGTCACGTTTCCACCGTTCTTGACCCCCGCTCACCTCTGTGAGTGGAGCTTTGGGCGATCAAAGACGATTTTAACATTGGCTCCAAAGTGAAAAATGTTCGGTTCAGTATGCTCCATATGACCTAAGGAGTCGTCCTGCAAAGTCTGAGACTCCTACGGCGATTTGACCTTTTTGGTCGAAAATGCATGTAAGTCTAACACCTGGCGCTCAAATGCCACTCGGATGTCAAAGTTGTCGCAGCGCATTGAAATTATGCATGCGTGTAGACCTTGACCTGGAGGTCACGTTTCCACCGTTCTTGACCCCCGCTCACCTCTGTGAGTGGAGCTATGGGCGATCAAAGACGATTTTAACATTGGCTCCAAAGTGAAAAATGTTCGGTTCAGTATGCTCCATATGACCTAAGGAGTCGTCCTGCAAAGTCTGAGACTCCTACGGCGATTTGACCTTTTTGGTCGAAAATGCATGTAAGTCTAACACCTGGCGCTCAAATGCCACTCGGATGTCAAAGTTGTCGCAGCGCATTGAAATTTTGCATGCGTGTAGACCTTGACCTGGAGGTCACGTTTCCACCGTTCTTGACCCCCGCTCACCTCTGTGAGTGGAGCTATGGGCGATCAAAGACGATTTTAACATTGGCTCCAAAGTGAAAAATGTTCGGTTCAGTATGCTCCATATGACCTAAGGAGTCGTCCTGCAAAGTCTGAGACTCCTACGGCGATTTGACCTTTTTGGTCGAAAATGCATGTAAGTCTAACACCTGGCGCTCAAATGCCACTCGGATGTCAAAATTGTCGCAGCGCATTGAAATTTTGCATGCGTGTAGACCTTGACCTGGAGGTCACGTTTCCACCGTTCTTGACCCCCGCTCACCTCTGTGAGTGGAGCTATGGGCGATCAAAGAAGATTTTAACATTGGCTCCAAAGTGAAAAATGTTCGGTTCAGTATGCTCCATATGACCTAAGGAGTCGTCCTGCAAAGTCTGAGACTCCTACGGCGATTTGACCTTTTTGGTCGAAAATGCATGTAAGTCTAACACCTGGCGCTCAAATGCCACTCGGATGTCAAAGTTGTCGCAGCGCATTGAAATTATGCATGCGTGTAGACCTTGACCTGGAGGTCACGTTTCCACCGTTCTTGGCCCCCGCTCACCTCTGTGAGTGGAGCTATGGGCGATCAAAGACGATTTTAACATTGGCTCCAAAGTGAAAAATGTTCGGTTCAGTATGCTCCATATGACTTAAGGAGTCGTCCTGCAAAGTCTGAGACTCCTACGGCGATTTGACCTTTTTGGTCGAAAATGCATGTAAGTCTAACACCTGGCGCTCAAATGCCACTCGGATGTCAAAGTTGTCGCAGCGCATTGAAATTTTGCATGCGTGTAGACCTTGACCTGGAGGTCACGTTTCCACCGTTCTTGACCCCCGCTCACCTCTGTGAGTGGAGCTATGGGCGATCAAAGAAGATTTTAACATTGGCTCCAAAGTGAAAAATGTTCGGTTCAGTATGCTCCATATGACCTAAGGAGTCGTCCTGCAAAGTCTGAGACTCCTACGGCGATTTGACCTTTTTGGTCGAAAATGCATGTAAGTCTAACACCTGGCGCTCAAATGCCACTCGGATGTCAAAGTTGTCGCAGCGCATTGAAATTTTGCATGCGTGTAGACCTTGACCTGGAGGTCACGTTTCCACCGTTCTTGACCCCGCTCACCTCTGTGAGTGGAGCTATGGGCGATCAAAGACGATTTTAACATTGGCTCCAAAGTGAAAAATGTTCGGTTCAGTATGCTCCATATTACCTAAGGAGTCGTCCTGCAAAGTCTGAGACTCCTACGGCGATTTGACCTTTTTGGTCGAAAATGCATGTAAGTCTAACACCTGGCGCTCAAATGCCACTCGGATGTCAAAGTTGTCGCAGCGCATTGAAATTTTGCATGCGTGTAGACGTTGACCTGGAGGTCACGTTTCCACCGTTCTTGACCCCCGCTCACCTCTCTGAGTGGAGCTATGGGCGATCAAAGACGATTTTAACATTGGCTCCAAAGTGAAAAATGTTCGGTTCAGTATGCTCCATATGACCTAAGGAGTCGTCCTGCAAAGTCTGAGTCTCCTACGGCGATTTGACCTTTTTGGTCGAAAATGCATGTAAGTCTAACACCTGGCGCTCAAATGCCACTCGGATGTCAAAGTTGTCGCAGCGCATTGAAATTTTGCATGCGTGTAGACCTTGACCTGGAGGTCACGTTTCCACCGTTCTTGACCCCCGCTCACCTCTGTGAGTGGAGCTATGGGCGATCAAAGAAGATTTTAACATTGGCTCCAAAGTGAAAAATGTTCGGTTCAGTATGCTCCATATGACCTAAGGAGTCGTCCTGCAAAGTCTGAGACTCCTACGGCGATTTGACCTTTTTGGTCGAAAATGCATGTAAGTCTAACACCTGGCGCTCAAATGCCAGTCGGATGTCAAAGTTGTCGCAGCGCATTGAAATTTTGCATGCGTGTAGACCTTGACCTGGAGGTCACGTTTCCACCGTTCTTGACCCCCGCTCACCTCTGTGAGTGGAGCTTTGGGCGATCAAAGACGATTTTAACATTGGCTCCAAAGTGAAAAATGTTCGGTTCAGTATGCTCCATATGACCTAAGGAGTCGTCCTGCAAAGTCTGAGACTCCTACGGCGATTTGACCTTTTTGGTCGAAAATGCATGTAAGTCTAACACCTGGCGCTCAAATGCCAGTCGGATGTCAAAGTTGTCGCAGCGCATTGAAATTTTGCATGCGTGTAGACCTTGACCTGGAGGTCACGTTTCCACCGTTCTTGACCCCCGCTCACCTCTGTGAGTGGAGCTATGGGCGATCAAAGACGATTTTAACATTGGCTCCAAAGTGAAAAATGTTCGGTTCAGTATGCTCCATATGACCTAAGGAGTCGTCCTGCAAAGTCTGAGACTCCTACGGCGATTTGACCTTTTTGGTCGAAAATGCATGTAAGTCTAACACCTGGCGCTCAAATGCCACTCGGATGTCAAAGTTGTCGCAGCGCATTGAAATTTTGCATGCGTGTAGACCTTGACCTGGAGGTCACGTTTCCACCGTTCTTGACCCCCGCTCACCTCTGTGAGTGGAGCTATGGGCGATCAAAGAAGATTTTAACATTGGCTCCAAAGTGAAAAATGTTCGGTTCAGTATGCTCCATATGACCTAAGGAGTCGTCCTGCAAAGTCTGAGACTCCTACGGCGATTTGACCTTTTTGGTCGAAAATGCATGTAAGTCTAACACCTGGCGCTCAAATGCCACTCGGATGTCAAAGTTGTCGCAGCGCATTGAAATTTTGCATGCGTGTAGACCTTGACCTGGAGGTCACGTTTCCACCGTTCTTGACCCCCGCTCACCTCTGTGAGTGGAGCTTTGGGCGATCAAAGAAGATTTTAACATTGGCTCCAAAGTGAAAAATGTTCGGTTCAGTATGCTCCATATGACCTAAGGAGTCGTCCTGCAAAGTCTGAGACTCCTACGGCGATTTGACCTTTTTGGTCGAAAATGCATGTAAGTCTAACACCTGGCGCTCAAATGCCACTCGGATGTCAAAATTGTCGCAGCGCATTGAAATTTTGCATGCGTGTAGACCTTGACCTGGAGGTCACGTTTCCACCGTTCTTGACCCCCGCTCACCTCTGTGAGTGGAGCTTTGGGCGATCAAAGACGATTTTAACATTGGCTCCAAAGTGAAAAATGTTCGGTTCAGTATGCTCCATATGACCTAAGGAGTCGTCCTGCAAAGTCTGAGACTCCTACGGCGATTTGACCTTTTTGGTCGAAAATGCATGTAAGTCTAACACCTGGCGCCCAAATGCCACTCGGATGTCAAAGTTGTCGCAGCGCATTGAAATTTTGCATGCGTGTAGACCTTGACCTGGAGGTCACGTTTCAACCGTTCTTGACCCCCGCTCACCTCTGTGAGTGGAGCTATGGGCGATCAAAGACGATTTTAACATTGGCTCCAAAGTTAAAAAATGTTCGGTTCAGTATGCTCCATATGACCTAAGGAGTCGTCCTGCAAAGTCTGAGACTCCTACGGCGATTTGACCTTTTTG
Organism: Haliotis rufescens; assembly: GCF_023055435.1. Taxonomy (NCBI): domain Eukaryota; kingdom Metazoa; phylum Mollusca; class Gastropoda; order Lepetellida; family Haliotidae; genus Haliotis; species Haliotis rufescens. The sequence continues at coordinate 15,936 of NW_025964037.1, read as the reverse complement.
GTCGAAAATGCATGTAAGTCTAACACCTGGCGCTCAAATGCCACTCGGATGTCAAAGTTGTCGCAGCGCATTGAAATTTTGCATGCGTGTAGACCTTGACCTGGAGGTCACGTTTCCACCGTTCTTGACCCCCGCTCACCTCTGTGAGTGGAGCTTTGGGCGATCAAAGAAGATTTTAACATTGGCTCCAAAGTGAAAAATGTTCGGTTCAGTATGCTCCATATGACCTAAGGAGTCGTCCTGCAAAGTCTGAGACTCCTACGGCGATTTGACCTTTTTGGTCGAAAATGCATGTAAGTCTAACACCTGGCGCTCAAATGCCACTCGGATGTCAAAATTGTCGCAGCGCATTGAAATTTTGCATGCGTGTAGACCTTGACCTGGAGGTCACGTTTCCACCGTTCTTGACCCCCGCTCACCTCTGTGAGTGGAGCTTTGGGCGATCAAAGACGATTTTAACATTGGCTCCAAAGTGAAAAATGTTCGGTTCAGTATGCTCCATATGACCTAAGGAGTCGTCCTGCAAAGTCTGAGACTCCTACGGCGATTTGACCTTTTTGGTCGAAAATGCATGTAAGTCTAACACCTGGCGCTCAAATGCCACTCGGATGTCAAAGTTGTCGCAGCGCATTGAAATTATGCATGCGTGTAGACCTTGACCTGGAGGTCACGTTTCCACCGTTCTTGGCCCCCGCTCACCTCTGTGAGTGGAGCTATGGGCGATCAAAGACGATTTTAACATTGGCTCCAAAGTGAAAAATGTTCGGTTCAGTATGCTCCATATGACCTAAGGAGTCGTCCTGCAAAGTCTGAGACTCCTACGGCGATTTGACCTTTTTGGTCGAAAATGCATGTAAGTCTAACACCTGGCGCTCAAATGCCACTCGGATGTCAAAGTTGTCGCAGCGCATTGAAATTTTGCATGCGTGTAGACCTTGACCTGGAGGTCACGTTTCCACCGTTCTTGACCCCCGCTCACCTCTGTGAGTGGAGCTATGGGCGATCAAAGACGATTTTAACATTGGCTCCAAAGTGAAAAATGTTCGGTTCAGTATGCTCCATATGACCTAAGGAGTCGTCCTGCAAAGTCTGAGACTCCTACGGCGATTTGACCTTTTTGGTCGAAAATGCATGTAAGTCTAACACCTGGCGCTCAAATGCCACTCGGATGTCAAAGTTGTCGCAGCGCATTGAAATTTTGCATGCGTGTAGACCTTGACCTGGAGGTCACGTTTCCACCGTTCTTGACCCCCGCTCACCTCTGTGAGTGGAGCTATGGGCGATCAAAGAAGATTTTAACATTGGCTCCAAAGTGAAAAATGTTCGGTTCAGTATGCTCCATATGACCTAAGGAGTCGTCCTGCAAAGTCTGAGACTCCTACGGCGATTTGACCTTTTTGGTCGAAAATGCATGTAAGTCTAACACCTGGCGCTCAAATGCCACTCGGATGTCAAAGTTGTCGCAGCGCATTGAAATTTTGCATGCGTGTAGACCTTGACCTGGAGGTCACGTTTCCACCGTTCTTGACCCCGCTCACCTCTGTGAGTGGAGCTATGGGCGATCAAAGACGATTTTAACATTGGCTCCAAAGTGAAAAATGTTCGGTTCAGTATGCTCCATATGACCTAAGGAGTCGTCCTGCAAAGTCTGAGACTCCTACGGCGATTTGACCTTTTTGGTCGAAAATGCATGTAAGTCTAACACCTGGCGCTCAAATGCCACTCGGATGTCAAAGTTGTCGCAGCGCATTGAAATTTTGCATGCGTGTAGACCTTGACCTGGAGGTCACGTTTCCACCGTTCTTGACCCCCGCTCACCTCTGTGAGTGGAGCTATGGGCGATCAAAGAAGATTTTAACATTGGCTCCAAAGTGAAAAATGTTCGGTTCAGTATGCTCCATATGACCTAAGGAGTCGTCCTGCAAAGTCTGAGACTCCTACGGCGATTTGACCTTTTTGGTCGAAAATGCATGTAAGTCTAACACCTGGCGCTCAAATGCCACTCGGATGTCAAAGTTGTCGCAGCGCATTGAAATTTTGCATGCGTGTAGACCTTGACCTGGAGGTCACGTTTCCACCGTTCTTGACCCCCGCTCACCTCTGTGAGTGGAGCTATGGGCGATCAAAGAAGATTTTAACATTGGCTCCAAAGTGAAAAATGTTCGGTTCAGTATGCTCCATATGACCTAAGGAGTCGTCCTGCAAAGTCTGAGACTCCTACGGCGATTTGACCTTTTTGGTCGAAAATGCATGTAAGTCTAACACCTGGCGTTCAAATGCCACTCGGATGTCAAAGTTGTCGCAGCGCATTGAAATTTTGCATGCGTGTAGACCTTGACCTGGAGGTCACGTTTCCACCGTTCTTGACCCCCGCTCACCTCTGTGAGTGGAGCTATGGGCGATCAAAGACGATTTTAACATTGGCTCCAAAGTGAAAAATGATCGGTTCAGTATGCTCCATATGACCTAAGGAGTCGTCCTGCAAAGTCTGAGACTCCTACGGCGATTTGACCTTTTTGGTCGAAAATGCATGTAAGTCTAACACCTGGCGCTCAAATGCCACTCGGATGTCAAAGTTGTCGCAGCGCATTGAAATTTTGCATGCGTGTAGACCTTGATCTGGAGGTCACGTTTCCACCGTTCTTGACCCCCGCTCACCTCTGTGAGTGGAGCTATGGGCGATCAAAGACGATTTTAACATTGGCTCCAAAGTGAAAAATGTTCGGTTCAGTATGCTCCATATGACCTAAGGAGTCGTCCTGCAAAGTCTGAGACTCCTACGGCGATTTGACCTTTTTGGTCGAAAATGCATGTAAGTCTAACACCTGGCGCTCAAATGCCACTCGGATGTCAAAGTTGTCGCAGCGCATTGAAATTTTGCATGCGTGTAGACCTTGACCTGGAGGTCACGTTTCCACCGTTCTTGACCCCCGCTCACCTCTGTGAGTGGAGCTATGGGCGATCAAAGAAGATTTTAACATTGGCTCCAAAGTGAAAAATGTTCGGTTCAGTATGCTCCATATGACCTAAGGAGTCGTCCTGCAAAGTCTGAGACTCCTACGGCGATTTGACCTTTTTGGTCGAAAATGCGTGTAAGTCTAACACCTGGCGCTCAAATGCCACTCGGATGTCAAAGTTGTCGCAGCGCATTGAAATTTTGCATGCGTGTAGACCTTGACCTGGAGGTCACGTTTCCACCGTTCTTGACCCCCGCTCACCTCTGTGAGTGGAGCTATGGGCGATCAAAGAAGATTTTAACATTGGCTCCAAAGTGAAAAATGTTCGGTTCAGTATGCTCCATATGACCTAAGGAGTCGTCCTGCAAAGTCTGAGACTCCTACGGCGATTTGACCTTTTTGGTCGAAAATGCATGTAAGTCTAACACCTGGCGCTCAAATGCCACTCGGATGTCAAAGTTGTCGCAGCGCATTGAAATTTTGCATGCGTGTAGACCTTGACCTGGAGGTCACGTTTCCACCGTTCTTGACCCCCGCTCACCTCTGTGAGTGGAGCTATGGGCGATCAAAGAAGATTTTAACATTGGCTCCAAAGTGAAAAATGTTCGGTTCAGTATGCTCCATATGACCTAAGGAGTCGTCCTGCAAAGTCTGAGACTCCTACGGCGATTTGACCTTTTTGGTCGAAAATGCATGTAAGTCTAACACCTGGCGCTCAAATGCCACTCGGATGTCAAAGTTGTCGCAGCGCATTGAAATTTTGCATGCGTGTAGACCTTGACCTGGAGGTCACGTTTCCACCGTTCTTGACCCCCGCCCACCTCTGTGAGTGGAGCTATGGGCGATCAAAGACGATTTTAACATTGGCTCCAAAGTGAAAAATGTTCGGTTCAGTATGCTCCATATGACCTAAGGAGTCGTCCTGCAAAGTCTGAGACTCCTACGGCGATTTGACCTTTTTGGTCGAAAATGCATGTAAGTCTAACACCTGGCGCTCAAATGCCACTCGGATGTCAAAGTTGTCGCAGCGCATTGAAATTTTGCATGCGTGTAGACCTTGACCTGGAGGTCACGTTTCCACCGTTCTTGACCCCCGCTCACCTCTGTGAGTGGAGCTATGGGCGATCAAAGAAGATTTTAACATTGGCTCCAAAGTGAAAAATGTTCGGTTCAGTATGCTCCATATGACCTAAGGAGTCGTCCTGCAAAGTCTGAGACTCCTACGGCGATTTGACCTTTTTGGTCGAAAATGCATGTAAGTCTAACACCTGGCGTTCAAATGCCACTCGGATGTCAAAGTTGTCGCAGCGCATTGAAATTTTGCATGCGTGTAGACCTTGACCTGGAGGTCACGTTTCCACCGTTCTTGACCCCCGCTCACCTCTGTGAGTGGAGCTATGGGCGATCAAAGACGATTTTAACATTGGCTCCAAAGTGAAAAATGTTCGGTTCAGTATGCTCCATATGACCTAAGGAGTCGTCCTGCAAAGTCTGAGACTCCTACGGCGATTTGACCTTTTTGGTCGAAAATGCATGTAAGTCTAACACCTGGCGCTCAAATGCCACTCGGATGTCAAAGTTGTCGCAGCGCATTGAAATTTTGCATGCGTGTAGACCTTGACCTGGAGGTCACGTTTCCACCGTTCTTGACCCCCGCTCACCTCTGTGAGTGGAGCTATGGGCGATCAAAGACGATTTTAACATTGGCTCCAAAGTGAAAAATGTTCGGTTCAGTATGCTCCATATGACCTAAGGAGTCGTCCTGCAAAGTCTGAGACTCCTACGGCGATTTGACCTTTTTGGTCGAAAATGCATGTAAGTCTAACACCTGGCGCTCAAATGCCACTCGGATGTCAAAGTTGTCGCAGCGCATTGAAATTTTGCATGCGTGTAGACCTTGACCTGGAGGTCACGTTTCCACCGTTCTTGACCCCCGCTCACCTCTGTGAGTGGAGCTATGGGCGATCAAAGAAGATTTTAACATTGGCTCCAAAGTGAAAAATGTTCGGTTCAGTATGCTCCATATGACCTAAGGAGTCGTCCTGCAAAGTCTGAGACTCCTACGGCGATTTGACCTTTTTGGTCGAAAATGCATGTAAGTCTAACACCTGGCGCTCAAATGCCACTCGGATGTCAAAGTTGTCGCAGCGCATTGAAATTTTGCATGCGTGTAGACCTTGACCTGGAGGTCACGTTTCCACCGTTCTTGACCCCCGCTCACCTCTGTGAGTGGAGCTATGGGCGATCAAAGACGATTTTAACATTGGCTCCAAAGTGAAAAATGTTCGGTTCAGTATGCTCCATATGACCTAAGGAGTCGTCCTGCAAAGTCTGAGACTCCTACGGCGATTTGACCTTTTTGGTCGAAAATGCATGTAAGTCTAACACCTGGCGCTCAAATGCCACTCGGATGTCAAAGTTGTCGCAGCGCATTGAAATTTTGCATGCGTGTAGACCTTGACCTGGGGGTCACGTTTCCACCGTTGTTGACCCCCGCTCACCTCTGTGAGTGGAGCTATGGGCGATCAAAGACGATTTTAACATTGGCTCCAAAGTGAAAAATGTTCGGTTCAGTATGCTCCATATGACCTAAGGAGTCGTCCTGCAAAGTCTGAGACTCCTACGGCGATTTGACCTTTTTGGTCGAAAATGCATGTAAGTCTAACACCTGGCGTTCAAATGCCACTCGGATGTCAAAGTTGTCGCAGCGCATTGAAATTTTGCATGCGTGTAGACCTTGACCTGGAGGTCACGTTTCCACCGTTCTTGACCCCCGCTCACCTCTGTGAGTGGAGCTATGGGCGATCAAAGACGATTTTAACATTGGCTCCAAAGTGAAAAATGATCGGTTCAGTATGCTCCATATGACCTAAGGAGTCGTCCTGCAAAGTCTGAGACTCCTACGGCGATTTGACCTTTTTGGTCGAAAATGCATGTAAGTCTAACACCTGGCGCTCAAATGCCACTCGGATGTCAAAGTTGTCGCAGCGCATTGAAATTTTGCATGCGTGTAGACCTTGACCTGGAGGTCACGTTTCCACCGTTCTTGACCCCCGCTCACCTCTGTGAGTGGAGCTATGGGCGATCAAAGACGATTTTAACATTGGCTCCAAAGTGAAAAATGTTCGGTTCAGTATGCTCCATATGACCTAAGGAGTCGTCCTGCAAAGTCTGAGACTCCTACGGCGATTTGACCTTTTTGGTCGAAAATGCATGTAAGTCTAACACCTGGCGCTCAAATGCCACTCGGATGTCAAAGTTGTCGCAGCGCATTGAAATTTTGCATGCGTGTAGACCTTGACCTGGAGGTCACGTTTCCACCGTTCTTGACCCCCGCTCACCTCTGTGAGTGGAGCTATGGGCGATCAAAGACGATTTTAACATTGGCTCCAAAGTGAAAAATGTTCGGTTCAGTATGCTCCATATGACCTAAGGAGTCGTCCTGCAAAGTCTGAGACTCCTACGGCGATTTGACCTTTTTGGTCGAAAATGCATGTAAGTCTAACACCTGGCGCTCAAATGCCACTCGGATGTCAAAGTTGTCGCAGCGCATTGAAATTTTGCATGCGTGTAGACCTTGACCTGGGGGTCACGTTTCCACCGTTGTTGACCCCCGCTCACCTCTGTGAGTGGAGCTATGGGCGATCAAAGACGATTTTAACATTGGCTCCAAAGTGAAAAATGTTCGGTTCAGTATGCTCCATATGACCTAAGGAGTCGTCCTGCAAAGTCTGAGACTCCTACGGCGATTTGACCTTTTTGGTCGAAAATGCATGTAAGTCTAACACCTGGCGTTCAAATGCCACTCGGATGTCAAAGTTGTCGCAGCGCATTGAAATTTTGCATGCGTGTAGACCTTGACCTGGAGGTCACGTTTCCACCGTTCTTGACCCCCGCTCACCTCTGTGAGTGGAGCTATGGGCGATCAAAGACGATTTTAACATTGGCTCCAAAGTGAAAAATGATCGGTTCAGTATGCTCCATATGACCTAAGGAGTCGTCCTGCAAAGTCTGAGACTCCTACGGCGATTTGACCTTTTTGGTCGAAAATGCATGTAAGTCTAACACCTGGCGCTCAAATGCCACTCGGATGTCAAAGTTGTCGCAGCGCATTGAAATTTTGCATGCGTGTAGACCTTGACCTGGAGGTCACGTTTCCACCGTTCTTGACCCCCGCTCACCTCTGTGAGTGGAGCTATGGGCGATCAAAGACGATTTTAACATTGGCTCCAAAGTGAAAAATGTTCGGTTCAGTATGCTCCATATGACCTAAGGAGTCGTCCTGCAAAGTCTGAGACTCCTACGGCGATTTGACCTTTTTGGTCGAAAATGCATGTAAGTCTAACACCTGGCGCTCAAATGCCACTCGGATGTCAAAGTTGTCGCAGCGCATTGAAATTTTGCATGCGTGTAGACCTTGACCTGGAGGTCACGTTTCCACCGTTGTTGACCCCCGCTCACCTCTGTGAGTGGAGCTATGGGCGATCAAAGAAGATTTTAACATTGGCTCCAAAGTGAAAAATGTTCGGTTCAGTATGCTCCATATGACCTAAGGAGTCGTCCTGCAAAGTCTGAGACTCCTACGGCGATTTGACCTTTTTGGTCGAAAATGCATGTAAGTCTAACACCTGGCGCTCAAATGCCACTCGGATGTCAAAGTTGTCGCAGCGCATTGAAATTTTGCATGCGTGTAGACCTTGACCTGGAGGTCACGTTTCCACCGTTCTTGACCCCCGCTCACCTCTGTGAGTGGAGCTATGGGCGATCAAAGACGATTTTAACATTGGCTCCAAAGTGAAAAATGTTCGGTTCAGTATGCTCCATATGACCTAAGGAGTCGTCCTGCAAAGTCTGAGACTCCTACGGCGATTTGACCTTTTTGGTCGAAAATGCATGTAAGTCTAACACCTGGCGCTCAAATGCCACTCGGATGTCAAAGTTGTCGCAGCGCATTGAAATTTTGCATGCGTGTAGACCTTGACCTGGGGGTCACGTTTCCACCGTTGTTGACCCCCGCTCACCTCTGTGAGTGGAGCTATGGGCGATCAAAGACGATTTTAACATTGGCTCCAAAGTGAAAAATGTTCGGTTCAGTATGCTCCATATGACCTAAGGAGTCGTCCTGCAAAGTCTGAGACTCCTACGGCGATTTGACCTTTTTGGTCGAAAATGCATGTAAGTCTAACACCTGGCGCTCAAATGCCACTCGGATGTCAAAGTTGTCGCAGCGCATTGAAATTTTGCATGCGTGTAGACCTTGACCTGGAGGTCACGTTTCCACCGTTCTTGACCCCCGCTCACCTCTGTGAGTGGAGCTATGGGCGATCAAAGACGATTTTAACATTGGCTCCAAAGTGAAAAATGTTCGGTTCAGTATGCTCCATATGACCTAAGGAGTCGTCCTGCAAAGTCTGAGACTCCTACGGCGATTTGACCTTTTTGGTCGAAAATGCATGTAAGTCTAACACCTGGCGCTCAAATGCCACTCGGATGTCAAAGTTGTCGCAGCGCATTGAAATTTTGCATGCGTGTAGACCTTGACCTGGAGGTCACGTTTCCACCGTTCTTGACCCCCGCTCACCTCTGTGAGTGGAGCTATGGGTGATCAAAGACGATTTTAACATTGGCTCCAAAGTGAAAAATGTTCGGTTCAGTATGCTCCATATGACCTAAGGAGTCGTCCTGCAAAGTCTGAGACTCCTACGGCGATTTGACCTTTTTGGTCGAAAATGCATGTAAGTCTAACACCTGGCGCTCAAATGCCACTCGGATGTCAAAGTTGTCGCAGCGCATTGAAATTTTGCATGCGTGTAGACCTTGACCTGGAGGTCACGTTTCCACCGTTCTTGACCCCCGCTCACCTCTGTGAGTGGAGCTATGGGCGATCAAAGAAGATTTTAACATTGGCTCCAAAGTGAAAAATGTTCGGTTCAGTATGCTCCATATGACCTAAGGAGTCGTCCTGCAAAGTCTGAGACTCCTACGGCGATTTGACCTTTTTGGTCGAAAATGCATGTAAGTCTAACACCTGGCGCTCAAATGCCACTCGGATGTCAAAGTTGTCGCAGCGCATTGAAATTTTGCATGCGTGTAGACCTTGACCTGGGGGTCACGTTTCCACCGTTCTTGACCCCCGCTCACCTCTGTGAGTGGAGCTATGGGCGATCAAAGACGATTTTAACATTGGCTCCAAAGTGAAAAATGTTCGGTTCAGTATGCTCCATATGACCTAAGGAGTCGTCCTGCAAAGTCTGAGACTCCTACGGCGATTTGACCTTTTTGGTCGAAAATGCATGTAAGTCTAACACCTGGCGCTCAAATGCCACTCGGATGTCAAAGTTGTCGCAGCGCATTGAAATTTTGCATGCGTGTAGACCTTGACCTGGAGGTCACGTTTCCACCGTTCTTGACCCCCGCTCACCTCTGTGAGTGGAGCTATGGGCGATCAAAGAAGATTTTAACATTGGCTCCAAAGTGAAAAATGTTCGGTTCAGTATGCTCCATATGACCTAAGGAGTCGTCCTGCAAAGTCTGAGACTCCTACGGCGATTTGACCTTTTTGGTCGAAAATGCATGTAAGTCTAACACCTGGCGCTCAAATGCCACTCGGATGTCAAAGTTGTCGCAGCGCATTGAAATTTTGCATGCGTGTAGACCTTGACCTGGAGGTCACGTTTCCACCGTTCTTGACCCCCGCTCACCTCTGTGAGTGGAGCTATGGGCGATCAAAGACGATTTTAACATTGGCTCCAAAGTGAAAAATGTTCGGTTCAGTATGCTCCATATGACCTAAGGAGTCGTCCTGCAAAGTCTGAGACTCCTACGGCGATTTGACCTTTTTGGTCGAAAATGCATGTAAGTCTAACACCTGGCGCTCAAATGCCACTCGGATGTCAAAGTTGTCGCAGCGCATTGAAATTTTGCATGCGTGTAGACCTTGACCTGGAGGTCACGTTTCCACCGTTCTTGACCCCCGCTCACCTCTGTGAGTGGAGCTATGGGCGATCAAAGAAGATTTTAACATTGGCTCCAAAGTGAAAAATGGTCGGTTCAGTATGCTCCATATGACCTAAGGAGTCGTCCTGCAAAGTCTGAGACTCCTACGGCGATTTGACCTTTTTGGTCGAAAATGCATGTAAGTCTAACACCTGGCGCTCAAATGCCACTCGGATGTCAAAGTTGTCGCAGCGCATTGAAATTTTGCATGCGTGTAGACCTTGACCTGGAGGTCACGTTTCCACCGTTCTTGACCCCCGCTCACCTCTGTGAGTGGAGCTATGGGCGATCAAAGAAGATTTTAACATTGGCTCCAAAGTGAAAAATGTTCGGTTCAGTATGCTCCATATGACCTAAGGAGTCGTCCTGCAAAGTCTGAGACTCCTACGGCGATTTGACCTTTTTGGTCGAAAATGCATGTAAGTCTAACACCTGGCGCTCAAATGCCACTCGGATGTCAAAGTTGTCGCAGCGCATTGAAATTTTGCATGCGTGTAGACCTTGACCTGGAGGTCACGTTTCCACCGTTCTTGACCCCCGCTCACCTCTGTGAGTGGAGCTATGGGCGATCAAAGACGATTTTAACATTGGCTCCAAAGTGAAAAATGTTCGGTTCAGTATGCTCCATATGACCTAAGGAGTCGTCCTGCAAAGTCTGAGACTCCTACGGCGATTTGACCTTTTTGGTCGAAAATGCATGTAAGTCTAACACCTGGCGCTCAAATGCCACTCGGATGTCAAAGTTGTCGCAGCGCATTGAAATTTTGCATGCGTGTAGACCTTGACCTGGAGGTCACGTTTCCACCGTTCTTGACCCCCGCTCACCTCTGTGAGTGGAGCTATGGGCGATCAAAGACGATTTTAACATTGGCTCCAAAGTGAAAAATGATCGGTTCAGTATGCTCCATATGACCTAAGGAGTCGTCCTGCAAAGTCTGAGACTCCTACGGCGATTTGACCTTTTTGGTCGAAAATGCATGTAAGTCTAACACCTGGCGCTCAAATGCCACTCGGATGTCAAAGTTGTCGCAGCGCATTGAAATTTTGCATGCGTGTAGACCTTGACCTGGAGGTCACGTTTCCACCGTTCTTGACCCCCGCTCACCTCTGTGAGTGGAGCTATGGGCGATCAAAGACGATTTTAACATTGGCTCCAAAGTGAAAAATGTTCGGTTCAGTATGCTCCATATGACCTAAGGAGTCGTCCTGCAAAGTCTGAGACTCCTACGGCGATTTGACCTTTTTGGTCGAAAATGCATGTAAGTCTAACACCTGGCGCTCAAATGCCACTCGGATGTCAAAGTTGTCGCAGCGCATTGAAATTTTGCATGCGTGTAGACCTTGACCTGGAGGTCACGTTTCCACCGTTCTTGACCCCCGCTCACCTCTGTGAGTGGAGCTATGGGCGATCAAAGAAGATTTTAACATTGGCTCCAAAGTGAAAAATGTTCGGTTCAGTATGCTCCATATGACCTAAGGAGTCGTCCTGCAAAGTCTGAGACTCCTACGGCGATTTGACCTTTTTGGTCGAAAATGCATGTAAGTCTAACACCTGGCGCTCAAATGCCACTCGGATGTCAAAGTTGTCGCAGCGCATTGAAATTTTGCATGCGTGTAGACCTTGACCTGGAGGTCACGTTTCCACCGTTCTTGACCCCCGCTCACCTCTGTGAGTGGAGCTATGGGCGATCAAAGAAGATTTTAACATTGGCTCCAAAGTGAAAAATGATCGGTTCAGTATGCTCCATATGACCTAAGGAGTCGTCCTGCAAAGTCTGAGACTCCTACGGCGATTTGACCTTTTTGGTCGAAAATGCATGTAAGTCTAACACCTGGCGCTCAAATGCCACTCGGATGTCAAAGTTGTCGCAGCGCATTGAAATTTTGCATGCGTGTAGACCTTGACCTGGAGGTCACGTTTCCACCGTTCTTGACCCCCGCTCACCTCTGTGAGTGGAGCTATGGGCGATCAAAGACGATTTTAACATTGGCTCCAAAGTGAAAAATGATCGGTTCAGTATGCTCCATATGACCTAAGGAGTCGTCCTGCAAAGTCTGAGACTCCTACGGCGATTTGACCTTTTTGGTCGAAAATGCATGTAAGTCTAACACCTGGCGCTCAAATGCCACTCGGATGTCAAAGTTGTCGCAGCGCATTGAAATTTTGCATGCGTGTAGACCTTGACCTGGAGGTCACGTTTCCACCGTTCTTGACCCCCGCTCACCTCTGTGAGTGGAGCTATGGGCGATCAAAGACGATTTTAACATTGGCTCCAAAGTGAAAAATGATCGGTTCAGTATGCTCCATATGACCTAAGGAGTCGTCCTGCAAAGTCTGAGACTCCTACGGCGATTTGACCTTTTTGGTCGAAAATGCATGTAAGTCTAACACCTGGCGCTCAAATGCCACTCGGATGTCAAAGTTGTCGCAGCGCATTGAAATTTTGCATGCGTGTAGACCTTGACCTGGAGGTCACGTTTCCACCGTTCTTGACCCCCGCTCACCTCTGTGAGTGGAGCTATGGGCGATCAAAGAAGATTTTAACATTGGCTCCAAAGTGAAAAATGTTCGGTTCAGTATGCTCCATATGACCTAAGGAGTCGTCCTGCAAAGTCTGAGACTCCTACGGCGATTTGACCTTTTTGGTCGAAAATGCATGTAAGTCTAACACCTGGCGCTCAAATGCCACTCGGATGTCAAAGTTGTCGCAGCGCATTGAAATTTTGCATGCGTGTAGACCTTGACCTGGAGGTCACGTTTCCACCGTTCTTGACCCCCGCTCACCTCTGTGAGTGGAGCTATGGGCGATCAAAGAAGATTTTAACATTGGCTCCAAAGTGAAAAATGTTCGGTTCAGTATGCTCCATATGACCTAAGGAGTCGTCCTGCAAAGTCTGAGACTCCTACGGCGATTTGACCTTTTTGGTCGAAAATGCATGTAAGTCTAACACCTGGCGCTCAAATGCCACTCGGATGTCAAAGTTGTCGCAGCGCATTGAAATTTTGCATGCGTGTAGACCTTGACCTGGAGGTCACGTTTCCACCGTTCTTGACCCCCGCTCACCTCTGTGAGTGGAGCTATGGGCGATCAAAGACGATTTTAACATTGGCTCCAAAGTGAAAAATGATCGGTTCAGTATGCTCCATATGACCTAAGGAGTCGTCCTGCAAAGTCTGAGACTCCTACGGCGATTTGACCTTTTTGGTCGAAAATGCATGTAAGTCTAACACCTGGCGCTCAAATGCCACTCGGATGTCAAAGTTGTCGCAGCGCATTGAAATTTTGCATGCGTGTAGACCTTGACCTGGAGGTCACGTTTCCACCGTTCTTGACCCCCGCTCACCTCTGTGAGTGGAGCTATGGGCGATCAAAGACGATTTTAACATTGGCTCCAAAGTGAAAAATGATCGGTTCAGTATGCTCCATATGACCTAAGGAGTCGTCCTGCAAAGTCTGAGACTCCTACGGCGATTTGACCTTTTTGGTCGAAAATGCATGTAAGTCTAACACCTGGCGCTCAAATGCCACTCGGATGTCAAAGTTGTCGCAGCGCATTGAAATTTTGCATGCGTGTAGACCTTGACCTGGAGGTCACGTTTCCACCGTTCTTGACCCCCGCTCACCTCTGTGAGTGGAGCTATGGGCGATCAAAGACGATTTTAACATTGGCTCCAAAGTGAAAAATGTTCGGTTCAGTATGCTCCATATGACCTAAGGAGTCGTCCTGCAAAGTCTGAGACTCCTACGGCGATTTGACCTTTTTGGTCGAAAATGCATGTAAGTCTAACACCTGGCGCTCAAATGCCACTCGGATGTCAAAGTTGTCGCAGCGCATTGAAATTTTGCATGCGTGTAGACCTTGACCTGGAGGTCACGTTTCCACCGTTCTTGACCCCCGCTCACCTCTGTGAGTGGAGCTATGGGCGATCAAAGAAGATTTTAACATTGGCTCCAAAGTGAAAAATGTTCGGTTCAGTATGCTCCATATGACCTAAGGAGTCGTCCTGCAAAGTCTGAGACTCCTACGGCGATTTGACCTTTTTGGTCGAAAATGCATGTAAGTCTAACACCTGGCGCTCAAATGCCACTCGGATGTCAAAGTTGTCGCAGCGCATTGAAATTTTGCATGCGTGTAGACCTTGACCTGGAGGTCACGTTTCCACCGTTCTTGACCCCCGCTCACCTCTGTGAGTGGAGCTATGGGCGATCAAAGAAGATTTTAACATTGGCTCCAAAGTGAAAAATGTTCGGTTCAGTATGCTCCATATGACCTAAGGAGTCGTCCTGCAAAGTCTGAGACTCCTACGGCGATTTGACCTTTTTGGTCGAAAATGCATGTAAGTCTAACACCTGGCGCTCAAATGCCACTCGGATGTCAAAGTTGTCGCAGCGCATTGAAATTTTGCATGCGTGTAGACCTTGACCTGGAGGTCACGTTTCCACCGTTCTTGACCCCCGCTCACCTCTGTGAGTGGAGCTATGGGCGATCAAAGAAGATTTTAACATTGGCTCCAAAGTGAAAAATGATCGGTTCAGTATGCTCCATATGACCTAAGGAGTCGTCCTGCAAAGTCTGAGACTCCTACGGCGATTTGACCTTTTTGGTCGAAAATGCATGTAAGTCTAACACCTGGCGCTCAAATGCCACTCGGATGTCAAAGTTGTCGCAGCGCATTGAAATTTTGCATGCGTGTAGACCTTGACCTGGAGGTCACGTTTCCACCGTTCTTGACCCCCGCTCACCTCTGTGAGTGGAGCTATGGGCGATCAAAGAAGATTTTAACATTGGCTCCAAAGTGAAAAATGTTCGGTTCAGTATGCTCCATATGACCTAAGGAGTCGTCCTGCAAAGTCTGAGACTCCTACGGCGATTTGACCTTTTTGGTCGAAAATGCATGTAAGTCTAACACCTGGCGCTCAAATGCCACTCGGATGTCAAAGTTGTCGCAGCGCATTGAAATTTTGCATGCGTGTAGACCTTGACCTGGAGGTCACGTTTCCACCGTTCTTGACCCCCGCTCACCTCTGTGAGTGGAGCTATGGGCGATCAAAGAAGATTTTAACATTGGCTCCAAAGTGAAAAATGTTCGGTTCAGTATGCTCCATATGACCTAAGGAGTCGTCCTGCAAAGTCTGAGACTCCTACGGCGATTTGACCTTTTTGGTCGAAAATGCATGTAAGTCTAACACCTGGCGCTCAAATGCCACTCGGATGTCAAAGTTGTCGCAGCGCATTGAAATTTTGCATGCGTGTAGACCTTGACCTGGAGGTCACGTTTCCACCGTTCTTGACCCCCGCTCACCTCTGTGAGTGGAGCTATGGGCGATCAAAGAAGATTTTAACATTGGCTCCAAAGTGAAAAATGTTCGGTTCAGTATGCTCCATATGACCTAAGGAGTCGTCCTGCAAAGTCTGAGACTCCTACGGCGATTTGACCTTTTTGGTCGAAAATGCATGTAAGTCTAACACCTGGCGCTCAAATGCCACTCGGATGTCAAAGTTGTCGCAGCGCATTGAAATTTTGCATGCGTGTAGACCTTGACCTGGAGGTCACGTTTCCACCGTTCTTGACCCCCGCTCACCTCTGTGAGTGGAGCTATGGGCGATCAAAGACGATTTTAACATTGGCTCCAAAGTGAAAAATGATCGGTTCAGTATGCTCCATATGACCTAAGGAGTCGTCCTGCAAAGTCTGAGACTCCTACGGCGATTTGACCTTTTTGGTCGAAAATGCATGTAAGTCTAACACCTGGCGCTCAAATGCCACTCGGATGTCAAAGTTGTCGCAGCGCATTGAAATTTTGCATGCGTGTAGACCTTGACCTGGAGGTCACGTTTCCACCGTTCTTGACCCCCGCTCACCTCTGTGAGTGGAGCTATGGGCGATCAAAGAAGATTTTAACATTGGCTCCAAAGTGAAAAATGTTCGGTTCAGTATGCTCCATATGACCTAAGGAGTCGTCCTGCAAAGTCTGAGACT
>NW_025964036.1:0-37422 GCF_023055435.1 Haliotis rufescens | reverse complement strand
ATCACAAAGCATAAGCGTGTACTGCTCTCGTTTCTTAACAATGATTTTGTAAAAAAGTAAGTTTTTTTTGTTGCCTTAACTTAAGCAATATCCCTTGTTTCTTATTATTATTAGTTTGCACGCATGCACATACAAAGAACAAAAACATACTAAGACATATTTTTATAACTATTTAAAAACCCTTAGATGGATAATACTGTGCGATAGAAGCCAACATTACAACTTGTACCGGTAAGTACTTTTGACAGTGTCATATGTATTTACTGACAGAATATGGTTCAATAAATTTGGTGCACATAAATATTGTGATTGTTAGCCCCATTTTAGAACGTACATTTCCACATTATGGAGTAGACTAGAAGACATTAAGCATTTTGTGATAACATTGACCATTCGATATAGTTTTGATAATTCCAATTGTACATTCTGTGGAATAAAATATATTTTGCAACTAGCATCTATTGAATTATAATTCGCGGCTGTGGAGAGGAGGGTGGCCTTGTGTTTAAAGCATCCGCTCGTCACATATATTGTTCGAGTTCCATTCCCAATATTGAATTTGTGAAACAGTGTTCATGTGACACCCACCGTGCCATTAAATTCAAAATGTCAATGCCAGAGAATTACAAATCTTGAATATCTCCCGAAACAGTTTCTATTGAGCGTACAAGGCAAAATAAGGTAAACAGTTATATGAATGGATCACTGAAAATCAGTGCTGACACCTGGGCCCACTTGCACAAAACGATCTTAGCGCTAAGACTATTGTAAGCCTATGTTAAAGTATGGGAGTTACGATCATCTTAGCACTAAGATTGCTTTGTGCAAGGGGGCCCAGGTGCTAGTGAAAAGGGTACGCATGTTCTGCTCTACGGGTAGCAAAGTGGCTTCAGTGATTATTCCATAACTCTTTTGGTTTCGTATTCTGCATTGATGCCACACAGACATAGGAACAAAAAGTATCATGTATCACACGGTATGTGAATGTCTTGTCTGAGCTCCCATCATGATGTAATTGTGTATTTTACGAGCGCTTCTATCGATATTATTTTGAAGCATTTGGTTGTAAAGGAGAAATGGAAAGTTACATTTACTAACATTTGAGTGTATAACCAGGCATTCTTCATGCTGTTAAACTACCATTACACCGCTAGGACATACGTGTAACAGCTCATCGTCATCACTAAACTTCCAAACTTACAGGACTATATTTAATTAAACTGTACTGAGATAATTATCAAATGTGGAAGTTTGAGTAAGAGGTTAATATGGAGTAAGAGACTTTTCAAATGATGCGGTACAGACTGCCTCCGTGGTCTAGTGGACAGAGTGTGTGTCCGGAGAGGGGACGGTCGTGGGTTCGATCCCCGGCCGCGTAAATTATGGTACTTGTTGTTACCCTTACTGACGGTAAAACAAGGACTGTGGGGCTAAAACACCTCAGCTCGGAGTCAGTATCACGCGTCTGAGTGTGGTATCCATGTTAACACTGCTTGTGGGCAAGCACTATGATCTCGCAATTAGTCTGTACTAGTACACACACAGACACAGACACAGACACAGACAGACAGACACACAGACACCTCAGCTCGGAGTCAGTATCATGCGTCTGAGTGTTGTATCCATGTTAACACTGCTTGTGGGCAAGCACTATGATCTCGCAATTAGTCTGTACTAGTACACACACACACAGACACAGACACACACACACACACAGACACAGACACACAGACACAGACAGACACACACACAGAGACACACACACAGACACAGACACACAGACACAGACAGACACACACACACATAGGACTAAGGGGCTAAAACAAGGACACCTCAGCTCGGAGTCAGTATCACGCGTCTGAGTGTGGTATCCATGTTAACACTGCTTGTGGGCAAGCACTATGATCTCGCTATAAGTCTGTACTAGTACACACACACAGACACACACACACAGACACACACACACACACACACACAGAGACACAGACAGACACACACACACAGACACAGACAGACAGACAGACACACACACAGACACAGACACAGACAGACACAGACAGAAACACACACACACAGACACAGACACAGACACAGACAGAAACACACACAGACACCTCGGCTCGGAGTCAGTATCATGCGTCTGAGTTTGGTATCCATGTTAACACTGCTTGTGGGCAAGCACTATGATCTCCCAATAAGTCTGTACTAGTACACACACACACACACACACACAGACACAGACAGACAGACACACACACACAGACACCTCGGCTCGGAGTCAGTATCATGCGTCTGAGTGTGGTATCCATGTTAACACTGCTTGTGGGCAAGCACTATGATCTCCCAATAAGTCTGTACTAGTACACACACACACACACACACACAGACACAGACAGACAGACACACACACACAGACACCTCGGCTCGGAGTCAGTATCATGCGTCTGAGTGTGGTATCCATGTTAACACTGCTTGTGGGCAAGCACTATGATCTCGCAATAAGTCTGTACTAGTACACACACACAGACACAGACACAGACAGACAGAAACACACACAGACACACAGACAGACACACGCACACACACACACACACACATAGACAGACACACACACACAGACACCTCGGCTCGGAGTCAGTATCATGAGTCTGAGTGTGGTATCCATGTTAACACTGCTTGTGGGCAAGCACTATGATCTCGCAATTAGTCTGTACTAGTACACACACACACACACAGACACAGACACAGACAGACAGACACGCACACACACAGACAGACACAGACAGACAGACACACACAGACACCTCGGCTCGGAGTCAGTATCATGCGCCTGAGTGTGGTATCCATGTTAACACTGCTTGTGGGCAAGCACTATGATCTCGCAATAAGTCTGTACTAGTACACACACACACACAGACACACACACAGAGTTGCTGTTTTAGTGCAATTATCGCGAATGCGGTGTTAAACCCAATTTCACCTGACCTCTCCTGAGGCGGTACAGCTAAAAATGAAATGAACAACATAGACACAATACACTATCACCATACAGAGCCGTGCAATCAAACACAGGACATGAGTTCAGGTCGCAGACACCTCCCAATTAGGATCAGTGGTACGTCAGCACCCAGCAAACGTAATGTTAAAACGGTTTAAACTCACCTACCACCTTTTTACTGAAGCACACATTCAACAGAGAAAAAGATCAGAGTGTCCTTTGATTCAACATCAAGTGACAAGAAAGAAGAATTCGTTCAGTGTAACCGGAACATATGAATAAAAATAATTCTGGAGATCTGGTTTCTGTCATCCTTGAAACTCTTCAGATCTCCATGAGTGTCATCCATGAAGAAAATTCCTCGTCGTGTGTTTGATTTCGCCTTTGAACAGAACCACGTGACCATAGACAGCCATTGTTGATCAAAGGGTTTCTCTTTATTTTTGACCCATTTCTGAAGTGTAGAAATATCCTAATGTTTGTTTTCGAACAGGAAGTACATGTTTCTTAACCGCTTGTGTTACAGTGTTTAGCGTGTATCAGATCCGGTTTCTTTGACTTGACTTAAGTATTTAAACCAGATACTACCAGCGGCGTGAAACCATACTCACTCACTCACTCACTCACTCACTTGGTCATATTGTAATAGAATCCATGGGGAATCTGGGTTAGGTCTAAAACAATGTATGCTTGCTGTAATGTCAGTGAGTGAGTGAGTGAGTGAGTGAGTGAGTGAGTGAGTGAGTATGGCTTTACGCCGCTCGTAGCATCTGGTTTCAAACACTTAATATTAGCAATATTCCAGCATTATCACGGCGGGGGACACCAGTAATGGGCTTCACACATTGATCCCATGTCGGAAATCGAACCCGGGGCTTCGGCGTGACGAGCGAACGCTTTAACCACTAGGCTACCCGACCACCCCCTTGTTGTAATGAATCGGTTGGTCAGGTTAAGTGACTCCGTTGACATTTTGTGCATCATGGTATTACAGTCTGTGAATTCAATAACACAAACAAAGGCATAGGTGACAAGACGAATAAATAAAGCAGAGAACCAAACTGGATGAGAACCCACGTTCACAACTCAGGGACAACTCAGCAAAGCCAATATGCACTATCTTACATTTGACAACTCAGAACAAGCATGGTCTCCAAACAAGGTAATTCCTATCCCACATAGCATCAATGACAATGTGTGTGCCAGGTACCAGACCTTGCCGTCAAGTTCTTCTCTGGTCTGTCCGCTACCACCATGCCCTGTTCTCAGTGAAACAGGAAGACCTGTGTCCTGGCTGGCATGGCTGTCAGTGATCTATTCCTGTCATTATCAACACTAGTGTATCCTTTCAAGTTCTTCTCTGGTCTGTCTGCTACCACCAAGCCCTGTTCTCAGTGAAACAGGAAGACCTGTGTCCTGGCTGGCATGGCTGTCAGTGATCTATTCCTATCATTATCACCACGATTGTATCCTTTACGCCCAATGGAATCTGTCTCTTTGTACGATGTCTGGCGTCCACGTCTTATATATTCACAATCTCAACATAATTAATTTCATTATTACGTATATCAAGAAATAGGAATCTGTAGTCGATATCTTACATCGAACCAGTCCCTTTTCAATGGGGATCATTTACATTCGTCCAGTGTTTGTACTGAGATGGTAATATGGTGTGTTTGAGAACTCGTGAGTACCTGCCGTTTACCGGTGGCATTTCCGATCACTTGCATTTGGTACTATTTATTTCAAAGGCAGCCTCTGGATGCAAACCGCCAATATAGCTTCGATACTCACCACGCTTTGAAAATTCAGCCATCAAAAATGACTTCAGAGAGAAGTATTTCCTGGAAGTACTTTTATCTTTTATGCTCCAGAGTTCTCAGTATGAATAACCCAAGGCTTGGACATTTCTTTCGAAAAAATAATTGGTGGTGGAAAGTGCCGTGATAACTTTCAATAGCTACGGCGTCATAACAGTAGGCTCGTTATGTAGCAGCCTAACAGAGTGACGAAAATAGAATGTCGCATTGCTTTGAAAAAAATAGGACAATGCCTAAATACGACAATGCGCTTGTGCCAACTTTCAGAAGTCATTTTGTCATCTGTTAGATTAATGTCTCAGTCCAGAATGCCGTTCGACACAGCGATCTTAGTCCTACGACCCAAGGTATGGTTAAGTAGGCGAGTTCGATTGTGTTTGTGGTGTCCCGGGAACCCTTTCACGGAGCAATCACAGACAAAGACTTAGGACAGGTACAGTACTAAGATGGTCGAGACTAGCATACTTTAACATAGACTTAAGAAAGGCGCAGTGCTAAGATGGTCGTAACTCCCCTACTTTAACACAGACTTACGAAAGACACGTGCTAAGATGGTTGAAACTCTCATACTTTAAAATAGGCTTACGAAAGGCGCAGTGCTAAGATGGTCGAAACTCTCATACTTTAACATAGGCTTAGGAAAGTCTCAGTGCTAAGATGGTCGAAACTAGCATACTTTAACACAGGATTACGACAGGCACAGTACTAAGATGGTCGAAACTAGCATACTTTAACATAGACTTATGACTGGCGTAGTGCTTGGATCGCTTTGTGGAACAGGGCCCTGGGCCCGATCTTAGCACTGATGCTGTCATAAGTCAATGTTAACATATGGGACTTACCAACATATTAGTGCCTTGATTGCTTAAAATAAGAACAGTTATAATAATAGGCTATTTATATTGCGCATATTTCCACACCACTCAGGGGCATGTGCTACTATTACCCCGGTCACTAAATCAATGTGCACGCAAGAATCATTCTCAGCTCCCTGGTGAGTATACAACACAAACTGCTTGTCAGATGCACATTGTCATCTATTCCTACCCCGGGCACTAGATCAATGTGCACGCAAGAATCATTCTCAGCTCCCTGGTGAGTATACAACACAAACTGCTTGTCAGATGCACATTGTCATCTATTCCTACCGGGTACCCATTAACTGCTGGGTGAACAGAGGCACATTTTGAAGAAAGTCACTTGCCCAAGGAGACGCCACATGTGTTACATGTGCTTGTTTCAGTGTGGGGCAGGACGAAGCCCTAGAAACTCTCAGGAGCCACGCTGCAGAAACGCGGTCACCCATCCCAAAACTCCATGCGTTGCTTAACTTCACCTGCTTTGTGACCTGTGCGCTGTGCACAGGGCCACTAAATGTATATATATTTTACTGAGAAAGTGTGGATTTTAGTGTTCAAGGCGTTCGCACGTGAGTACAACATGAGTACAATATGTGAAGCTCATTTATGGTGTGCTCTGTCCTGATATTGCTAGAATATTACAAAAAGCAGGATTGGAACATACTTACACGCCCCCTCACTCACCCAATGACGATTATTAATAAGATATGCACGTGCATGCATGCGTGCGTGTATCCATTGATGCTGATCAAATGGGACTTGATAACAGACTGCTTGTTTTTCTGAGCACATTTCGAGTATCCATTCATGCTGATCAAATGGATAAAATTGATCAAATGGGTACGCTGGTCACCGTTCTTCATCATCACAATGCTCGTGATTACCCCTTGTATATTGAACCGAGTATTCTATTTCACGATATTAGGTCTCTTAGTTACAGATGCTGTATTATGTTCAGGTTTGATCAGCCAGATATGCTAATGGTTCTCACTGATTGAAACTTAATCTACTGACTACAATAAACATGCATTCATGTAAGTTCAGAACACAGTGCACACCAACTAATCATGACATGTGACAAATCTAAACTGAAAGAAAGAATGCCGCAGTGATTTTATAATTACTATATAGTACCACTTCGTATTACATATAGCGTTTACAAGCCATGCATTATATGCAAAAGAAGTGGGATACCCAAGTAAAGTGCCAACTGATTATGATATGTGATAGAGATTTTAGATGTATCATCCAGCACAACTTCTTAAAACATATAGCGTTTACAAGACATGCGGGGCGGTGGGGTAGCCTAGTGGTTAAAGTGTTCGCTCGTCACACTGAAGGCCCGGGTTCGATTCCCCATTTCCGGAGTCCCCTGCCGTGATAGTGCAGGAATATTGCTAAAAGCAGCGTAAAACCATACTCACTCCCTCACTCACTCACTCACTCACTCACTCACTCGCAAGCCATATTTAAGAGCTAATGCTAAAGAAGTGGGATAGCCAAGTAAAGTGCCAGGCAAAAGAAAGTTTACTCCCATGTTTCATGGTGGCAATGAAACATGAAACAAACAATAAATGGGTATTCAGTGATGATGTTTTTGATACAGGTGTGTTAGTTACGTTTCGAACTTATTGTTTCAGTAGCATATTTCTTTATCTGAACTTTTATGCTGAACTATATCTGAACTGGACGGGTGATGTACTCCTGCTGGGGCAGACGAGGTAGCAGAGGCACCGTAAGTCACAACTGGTACCATACAGGTAGCAGAGGTACCGTAAGTCACAACTGGTACCATGCAGGTAGCAGAGGCACTGTCAGTCACAACTGGTACCATACAGGTAGCAGAGGCAGCGTAAGTCACAACTGGTACCATGCAGGTAGCAGAGGCACCGTAAGTCACAACTGGTACCATGCAGGTAGCAGAGGCACTGTCAGTCACAACTGGTACCATACAGGTAGCAGAGGCACTGTCAGTCACAACTGGTACCATACAGGTAGCAGAGGCAGCGTAAGTCACAACTGGTACCATGCAGGTAGCAGAGGCACCGTAAGTCACAACTGGTACCATACAGGTAGCAGAGGCACCGTAAGTCACAACTGGTACCATGCAGGTAGCAGAGGAACCGTAAGTCACAACTGGTACAATACAGGTAGCAGAGGCACCGTAAGTCACAACTGGTACCATGCAGGCAGCAGAGGAACCGTAAGTCACAACTGGTACAATACAGGTAGCAGAGGCACCGTAAGTCACAACTGGTACAATACAGGTAGCAGAGGCACCGTAAGTCACAACTGGTACCATGCAGGCAGCAGAGGCACCGTAAGTCACAACTGGTACCATGCAGGTAGCAGAGGCACCGTCAGTCACAATTTGTACCATACAGGTAGCAGAGGCACCGTAAGTCACAACTGGTACCATGCAGGTAGCAGAGGCACCGTAAGTCACAACTGGTACCATGCAGGTAGCAGAGGCAACGTAAGTCACAACTGGTACCATGCAGGTAGCAGAGGCACCGTAAGTCACAACTGGTACCATACAGGTAGCAGA
Source organism: Haliotis rufescens (assembly GCF_023055435.1). Classification (NCBI taxonomy): domain Eukaryota; kingdom Metazoa; phylum Mollusca; class Gastropoda; order Lepetellida; family Haliotidae; genus Haliotis; species Haliotis rufescens. The sequence continues at coordinate 29,196 of NW_025964036.1, read as the reverse complement.
GGCACCGTAAGTCACAACTGGTACCATGCAGGTAGCAGAGGAACCGTAAGTCACAACTGGTACAATACAGGTAGCAGAGGCACCGTAAGTCACAACTGGTACCATGCAGGCAGCAGAGGAACCGTAAGTCACAACTGGTACAATACAGGTAGCAGAGGCACCGTAAGTCACAACTGGTACAATACAGGTAGCAGAGGCACCGTAAGTCACAACTGGTACCATGCAGGCAGCAGAGGCACCGTAAGTCACAACTGGTACCATGCAGGTAGCAGAGGCACTGTCAGTCACAATTTGTACCATACAGGTAGCAGAGGCACCGTAAGTCACAACTGGTACCATGCAGGTAGCAGAGGCACCGTAAGTCACAACTGGTACCATGTAGGTAGCAGAGGCACCGTAAGACACAACTGGCACCATGCAAGTAGCAGAGGCACCGTAAGTCACAACTGGTACAATACAGGTAGCAGAGGCACCGTAAGTCACAACTGGTACCATGCAGGTAGCAGAGGCACCGTAAGTCACAACTGGTACCATGTAGGTAGCAGAGGCACCGTAAGACACAACTGGTACCATGCAAGTAGCAGAGGCACCGTAAGTCACAACTGGTACCATACAGGTAGCAGAGGCACCGTAAGTCACAATTTGTACCATACAGGTAGCAGAGGCACCATAAGTCACAACTGGTACCATACAAGAAGCAGATAGGTACCGTAAGACACAACTGGTACCATGCAGGTAGCAGAGGCACCGTAAGTCACAACTGGTACCATGCAGGTAGCAGAGGAACCGTAAGTCACAACTGGTACCATGCAGGTAGCAGAGGCACCGTAAGTCACAACTGGTACCATGCAGGTAGCAGAGGCACCGTAAGTCACAACTGGTACCATGCAGGTAGCAGAGGTACCGTAAGCCACAACTGGTACCATGCAGGTAGCAGATAGGTACCATAAGTCACAACTGGTTTTGATATGGTGGCTGCTGGCGATCTATAGCTCAGTGTGTGTATTGTATTATATTTTTACTTCTCCCCTACCGGTTTTTAATACAAACTTTGAATTGTGATATTCTAGTTGTTTGACTGTCCGTAGTTGACATGTTTATACATTGGAAATATATGATTCATTTTCTTTCTCACTTATATGATGAATCAAGAGGTGAAACTTGACTGAAAGTATTTAACGACAGACTGAGAGAAGCGTTCGTAAAATAATTATAAATCCCAGCATGCCCATCTCCACGATCTGAATGAGAAGTAACATGCTGTAGTAGGTTCACGTCCACCTGAACAAGTGGAGTGAACAGGCCGAGGCCGATGTCGCGTAGGCTGTGATTGGACGACAGTATAGGTGACATCCATTGGTCCTCTGTATCGAACGAAAATGAACAGCGGATCGGAAAAAAAGAAATTCGTTTCAAATTTTAAGAGTAAATTCACCAGCATCAGCAGAAGAGAACTTCATATTTTGTTTCACCCCAAACAAACTTTCCATGTGCAGATATATCTCCATGTTTATTTCATTCCTTAAAAAGAACGTCCTGCTTGTGCACCTAGAGCCCGATATGGCAAAAGCATTTTCCACATTTTGACTGTCGACGTTGCCTGTTAGCTAAAAGCTCTTAGCTTGCTGCAAAAACCAAACATGGATTCAGTTAATAATATATTCCTTCTTAAAGCAATGCATATACTCTGGCAACATTATGGTGGGTACACCAAGAATTTGCAGGGAATTTAGCAATAAAGATGTGTTAAAGTGGGCGAGTAAAGTTTTAGGCCGCTTTTAGCAATATTCACTGCTTCACTGTCACTGCTTCAGACATTGTACACACATTGGAATCGAACCCGGCTTTTCAGCATGCTGAGCGAATACTTTAACCTAAATGTTACCCCACCAACCGAATGTGTGAAAGGCGAAAAGCGATTCATAAACGCTATGGATATTAGTGTTAACCATTTCAGTAAATCACTGCTTCTGCGTCGCAGCTTTCCAAACATTACTTCGTTATGCTGTATTATCCTGTGCCATCTTAAAAAGGGCTGCAGTAATTTTTGGCAAATGTTCAATCTTAACTTCGGATTTTGACAGAAAAAACTGCAATGTAAAACGTTTAGTGTCATTATTCCTTCCTAGTGTCTGTTGTCTTCACGTACAAAGGTAGTCTTGTTGCGAACACCTGGTGTCGTCACTGCAACTTGATTTTCGACTCATTTTACCATAGCATGGGGTTGGTTGGTTTGTTGTTTAACGCCGCACTCAGCAATATTCCGGCGGTCTGTAAATAATCGAGTCTGGACCAGACAATCCAGTTATTATTATCATGAGCATCGATCCACGCAATTGGGACCGATGACATGTATCAACCAAGTCAGCGAGCCTGACCACCCGATCACTTTAGTCGCCTTTTACGACAAGCATAGTCGCCTTTTACGGCGAGCATGGGTTGCTGTAGACCTATTCTACCCCGGAATCTTCACGGGTTCATAGCATGGGGTAACAATAGGGAGTTTTGACTCATTTAACCCTAGCATGGGGTAACAATAGGGTGTTTTGACTCATTTAACCATAGCATGGGGTAACAATAGGGAGTTTTGTCTCATTTAACCATAGCATGGGGTAACAATAGGGAGTTTTGACTCATTTAACCATAGCATGGGGTAACAATAGGGAGTTTTGACTCATTTAACCCTAGCATGGGGTAACAATAGGGAGTTTTGACTCATTTAACCCTAGCATGGGGTAACAATAGGGAGTTTTGACTCATTTAACCCTAGCATGGGGTAACAATAGGGAGTTTTGACTCATTAATCCTAGCATGGGGTAACAATAGGGAGTTTTGACTCATTTAACCCTAGCATGGGGTAACAATAGGGAGTTTTGACTCATTTAACCCTAACATGGGGTAACAATAGGGAGTTTTGACTCATTTAACCCTAGCATGGGGTAACAATAGGGAGTTTTGACTCATTTAACCATAGCATGGGGTAACAATAGGGAGTTTTGTCTCATTTAACCATAGCATGGGGTAACAATAGGGAGTTTTGACTCATTTAACCATAGCATGGGGTAACAATAGGGAGTTTTGACTCATTTAACCCTAGCATGGGGTAACTATAGGGAGTTTTGACTCATTTAACCCTAGCATGGGGTAACTATAGGGAGTTTTGACTCATTTAACCCTAGCATGGGGTAACTATAGGGAGTTTTGACTCATTTAACCATAGCATGGGGTAACAATAGGGAGTTTTGTCTCATTTAACCATAGCATGGGGTAACTATAGGGAGTTTTGACTCATTTAACCATAGCATGGGGTAACAATAGGGAGTTTTGACTCATTTAACCCTAGCATGGGGTAACAATAATTGAGTGTCGATGTCAATGCTTCACTCTCACAAAATAGGGCCAACACTTGTAGTTCAATATCATCAAGAACGCTTTCGAAAATTAGTGTCAACACTTATAATTGATTCAATAGCGCCAATATTGGTCCTTCAGTATAACCGTCAACGCTCTACACAATAGTTTCACTGCTGGAATTCCACAATGTTAAATATCAGCACATTACAAGTACTAGTTGTGTATTTTTAACCATTGTCAGACCACGTTTTGTACCATGCTATTTCCCAGCCGAACCCATCAACTTGTGCCCTCTCCATCTTAAACACAGGACGTGAAGACATCATGACATAGTCACAGATTCCCCCCGACTTGGATACACTATCAAGAGGAAGACTGGGAATTCCATAAGTAAGTATAAGAGTGATAGACCATGGCTCAGTACACCGAGGAGTGTAGGAAGACTGCATGACAAGAGCGTTAACTTTTTAGGAGTCTGGTGTATGGAATAAGTTTGACCTTGACAAGGTCAGCAGTGAAGCATCTTAGATGCATTGATATACTGTACAACTTTCCAATCGAATGAACTGTCCGAAATCAATGACATTTTTGAAAAACGTTGCTAAACTGCGATTTCTTCAATCACTAAATAAAAGATCATTTTCCCAAAGCCACATTGTTAAAACCACTCATCCATTTGCGTGTGGGACTTGGAGCCGCACATCTCTACTACTTGTTTTATGTCAAGAATGCAACACACTCACGTCATTCCAGAGCGCAGCAATTTGCCGTGCGCCAAGTAGAGGAAGTCAAAGAGGAGGTCAAAGGAACGATGAAGCAAATTAGTTCACATGGATTAAGGATGGATGGATGTTGGAATGTATCTACCAGAAAACGCCTTGCCTTTGTGGATCGGTATAGTGAGAATGGGACAGCAAATGTAACATTTCTGCCAGATGTTGAAATTCCAAACGGCACCGCCAACTCAATAATTGTTGATACTATTAATGACTACATTCATAGTTCAGAACTTGACTAGAAGAAGATGACTTGCTTAGCCAGTGTCGGACCGGCAGTGATGACTAGAAGAAGATGACTTGCTTAGCCAGAAATGGACCGGCAGTGACGACTAGAAGAAGATGACTTTTTCTGTAGTTGTGCTATCTTGTGCTATGTAGTTGTGCTATCTTGTTGTGCTATCTTGTTGGGGAGCCGTGGGGGTAACCTGGTGGTTAATGTGTTCGCATGTCACGCCAAGGTACAGGTTCGATTCCCCAGAATGAGAACATTTCTTGCCTTACTCTCCATGATATTGCTAAAAGCGACGTAAAGACCCCACTCACTCACTATATGGATGGTAACCAGCACCAGCGCCCCTTGCCAATTGCACCATGTTCCAGGATCGTTGGCCACAATGAGCAGCATGGGACACTGGACATCCCCCAGAAAGCCTCAGGGGTCGTTTTATGGAAAGTGTATCCACGCCAAATCGTCAACATAAATTCGCTTTGAGCTTCTCACGTCCAGGGACAAAAAAATCGCTATTTAAATATCACTCGTTCTATTTTGCAGAAGCGAAACGGTTATAAATCAATTTCCCAACAAAACGTAGCCTTTTGATTAGGTTAATACTCAAATTTGCTTGATTAAACGAGGTTCTAGCCTGGTAAATCAATCAGTCTCCATGTCGTGGCATAAAAAGCATGTACTTGCTGACATGTTTTGACAAAATTGAAGTAATAATGGATATTGACTGAAAAAGTGACTTTACCAAGTGGGTACATTACATAAAAGTCACTGGAAGAAGTTAAACATAGAATGATGCAAAAACAGACTCTCTGTGTCCAAATTACTCAAAGAAGTCGATTGAGTCTGCGAGGATCCGGAAAGAAAATATTTGTTGAAAGTATTAGATGAATTTGGAGAGAATAAATCTGTATTCCTCCCCACGTTCCAATCTGGTTTCTATCGATAATTTCTTATTATGTTGAGGCTAGATGGCTTTGTCTTGGGTTTATTGAAATCGACAATGATTGTGTTTGCTGACTTAGACCTTGACTTGATCAATAATCCTGGCTTTGCTTTTTCCAAAATCAAGTCGGGTCTTAATAGATCTCAAATCTGGTTAAGAACAGAAATCGTGTTATAAAACATACTTGGGATTAAAAGACTAAAACTAAAAGCTTAGTTAGACCACATGGAATCATGTCGCAAATAATATATATCTGATTGAATTTGAATGAAAGGATATCTTCCAAAAATATTTCTTTTAAAACGCTGAGAATGTCAGTTTGAATTTGTTCAGGGCGAAGTAAATTCAGGACACATGTAATTGTTGATTAAAACAAACCAAATGAAATATCAAGGCTCGGTGAATTGGTTGGTTGCATGTCATTGTACTCGAACAGCGTGGAATGTTGATCATAATATCAATCACGGGTTTGTTCTAGTTTGATTATTTAGAGTCTGTCGTCACATAGATGGAATACTCTGTTTTACACAACAACAAAACAAGACAAATATGCTCTGGTATTTAAGGACACAAAACGACAAAACCATTTATAATCAAAACAAACCTTGGCTGAAAGCAGAATTCTCTGTACAATTCCGACTGTATTATAACCCTGCATTAATGAATCACTATGAATAAGTGATGGCACTAGGTATTCGTAAAGAGGTGAGCACCCATCAGAAACACATGCAAAGGCAAGTCAAGTGTTCACCTGAACAAACACGGTAACATATGGTCCACGTGAGACTAGGGAATTGCATCGGCTGTTTTTTAATCGCTGATTTTTAGTCCTTTTTAGTATTATTTGTATACTTATTATTCAATGAGACGTATTCAAGTTCTGTATTCTTTATACACAATGTGTAAAAGCTATCAGATTCAAATATTTATTTGTAATATCATCATTTACATCGAAAATCTAAGTGTTAAAAACACAGAATAGGAAACATACATTTCCAGCTGCAAATCATAGAAACAAAACATTTTTTTGCACATTCTGACCTATTCAATAATGGATAATCACGCCAAGAAAGATAACCTGATATAAACTGTTTGAGATAAAATTGTAATTTGTATCTACTAGATAAGCCTAATGTCACTTAGCTGTGCACAGAATCATACGATAATCGGGAGGATACGCGTTAATGGAGACATGATCGGTTTTTTCGCCCATTCCGGACCATTCTTTGATGGCAATAACAGGTCAGTCCCGATACTCTCATACAAACAGCTCGTGATAGTGATCGGGATGTCCTCTTGACGAATGTTTTCTTACGAGATAACAAAGAGGTTAATAACAGATACTGTACACCCTCATCCGTTCCGTCGAATCACGATCAACTACTACAACAGGGTAGAGTTACACGTATGGGGAAGTCTCGTATAATGCCTGCACTAAAACCTGAGCTCACGATCCCAAGTCTGAAACGTAACACTGAACTCTCCATACATTATGTCGAAGTTGAAATGGGGTGAAATTAACGTGGCCACTCTTGTACGAGAAGGGGCACTTGGAACATATATGCTGGTAGAGTTCAATAAACACCATGTTTATTAGTGGTCTCTTTATCCAGATGCCATCAATGTCTACAAACGGGCTTCTGTGACAGAGCATGCTTATATGACACTGTTTTCGAGGCGGCATCTTCTTATATAGATGCACATTGTATCCATTCTAACAAAACGATTTATCAACATATCGACATTTCATATATACAATTAAAGATACATTTCTCTTTTGCTTGTGGTGTTTAGTCCCAAATGTGTTTACTTGAACAATAAACATGACTTAAGAATAACATACTGAAAGCACAACCAAAAAATCCTACACTCACTGGAATTGTTATAATTAGGATATATTTTCAATAATGCGGCAATTGACGACTGCCACAAGTAGCAAGGATACAAATGTCAATTTAATGTTATTCTAGATCTGTCCTGTGATGACAAAACTACATATAGGCCAAGGTCAGAGAGGCTTTTCATTACCCCAAATAAAGATTAAGTTGCCGTGAGCAGTGATCTGGTAGGTGCTTAATGATGAGTTTAGAATAGTGAATAGGTCTTGTTTTACTGTTACAAGGCTCCGCTTGTATATCACTTCCAACCAGAGGAGTGGTCAGTTGGACAGGTCATCTATTCTAGCAGTAGTCACATACCGACACGATATCTTAGTATGTTCTTGAATGATCTTAACCACCTCATGTTCAAAACGAAAGTATTATATATATGTTCAACTGTGGTAGAATGATGTACATTCTGAGGATGTTCTGTGGTAGCTGATGGCACAGCGACTACTTGCATTCATGAGTAAGTAAGTTGACGTCTACCCCGCTTTTAGCAATATTCCACCTGGAAGCGGGAACGTATCAATAGTTCCATGCATATACACATGGAAGCAGGTGGACGTGCATCACTGATGTGCATGCCCCCCGTAAAACACAGGGTGGTATTCATAGAGCATGTATGCAGAAGAGTGCACACGAATGCACTTGATGCATTATGTGAGTTTTGATTGGATTCTTGGCGTCATCGATGAATGAATGAATGAATGAATGAATGAATGAATGAATGAATGAATTGTTTATTTGAGTGTCACGCATAAAATTCAGATTAATAGCCATACAGATAAAATACAGCATATTTTTTATACAAGGCCTGAGCAGGCCGAGGAGGCACTATTACTAGTATATACAATACAATGATTCTATATTCAAAATTTTAATATATATATCACACATCAAAAACTATTTCCTGTAAAAAGTTACATACAGTTATTTAAAATGTGTTGACAAAACGCTTTCTTCGAGAATACATATTAAAACACATTTGACCAAGATTGCTAAGATGGCCATTATTATTTAAAACATGAAGTATCTGCACGATGTACCAGGAGCGAGAATACCATTATTCAAAGATTATTGCAATATACTCATTCCAGTTAGTTGTGAAAAATAAATGTAAAGAAAAGTACATTACAAATAACACACCGAAGCTCTGAACCTTCCTCAAAGCCCTTGCAAACACATTTTATGTCATATTCTCCAATCGGTTCTCACTGGACAATGTAAAGATACTAGTACTTTAGACTTATTCGGATTCTTGTTTAAAGTGAAAGAAGTACAGAATAAACGCGGTCATTTCATCAGTTGTTGGGAGACCTGTGTTGTATATATAATACCGATATGGATTCTACGTATTGTAAGAGTATGGCTGGTTGCTGCGTGTCAAGAACCTTCGAATTAACATAGATTATATAATTTTAACATTTCTATTTATTGGCGCGGGTTCCAGTTGGAGAAAATAAACTAATCAGCGCGAACAATAAACGGGAGGTTAATCTGTGATGGCAAGGGCCTTTGTCACATTTCCCTTGAATTGTTTAATCGGCATTACTTAGAAGTTGACGGATGACAAAGTAGACACAATTTATGGATCACTTCTTTTATTACTGTGAAGTTGACGTTTCGGTATAGATCCCAATACCCTTGTCAAGCTTGTCCGTTGTGGAGAGAGCATTTTATTTCAAATTGAACCCTTTTATACATCTAATACAAGGAGTGAGTGAATATGGTTTTACGCCGCTTCTAGCAATATTCCAGCAATGTCACGGCGGGGGACACTAGAAATGGGCTTTACACATTGTACCCATGTCGGGAATCGAACCCAGGTCTTAGGCGTGATGAGTGAAAGCTTTAACCACTAGGCTACCCGACTAGCCCTTCATATAAGGAAAGGAACAGTGTACAAATGGTCACTGTTTACTTGTTGATTGGAGATTGTCTCTGAGTTACAAGGGTGTAGAGTTTGCTTTGCCGTGAATGTGTGCAGTCGACCATCACCGTAACAGGAGGCTTGCCTGCTGGAGTGCAAACAGAGGAGCGGGCTTTTTGGGCGATCAAGCGTGTAATTTTGGTAGTTACTTCCTCCAACAAGACCATATATGGAGCCTCTGTATATAAATGGCTGCGCCTCTGCTGTATTGTCCTTTCAGCCTTTGAAATTGATAGACAGGACAAAAGTGTAAATATACGATATTCACATTTACGATGTTACGATCTATCCAAATCTGCAAAGTTGTACACAAACATGAGACTTGCACTTCAACTAAAATAAATCTGTGCATACAGCAAAAGTAAATAATCAGACTCCATCTCTCACAGAACAGTGTCCATGTCTTATAATACCTTCAATCATTTGATTTTCAAAGTACATGTGGATGATTGCTTTTCGGAAACTTTGGCAGCATTACGACAAATATAGTCTTTACTTTACCGATCGTCAATCAGAATATAATTCAGTTTGGCATTTTGAGAAATATATTTGAAGACAGGAATGATACGTTAGTTGATCGGGAACATGATGATTGGTTTGAACATCGTTAAGCACATTTGTCAGGACTATTTTGATTCAAAATGTACAACAGCCAATTATATTGGTATCTATTTACTTCTATTCATAGCCTGAAGTCTTTGATATCAGATTGAAATGTTAGAAATATAACGCGTGTTTTATAACAATCAGATACTAGAAAGGCACGGTGGTATTTAAGATTTATGAAAGAGTAATCATATTCGATTAACTCTTAGCGTTAGCTTCAGTGGACCGTATGATTGGGACGTAAGTCGTAAACGATGTGGATATAATGCCAGCTCAATATTGCTCTACAAGAAATGTCAAACGTGTTTTTACCATGGAAAATCTTTTGCTTGAAAGAAAACAAAATCTTACTTCCGTTTGACACTTGTGAATATCTAAAGGCGGTTCCGATACTGTTCTTATTTTGAATTGCGGATTTCAAGAAAAAATCTAATGAAGAGTAGCCGTGGACCAATAATGGTTTATGGTGCAAGTAGGCCCAAGAGCTATAATTCTTGCCACAATCGCTTGGAACTAAGACGCATGAGTTTTCCTTAATTTTCTGCATGACAAAACTATGATAAATGTAATATACTGTTTCCTGTAGGAAAGATTAAATCTTAGTTTTCTCTTAGATCACAGTCCCCATCTACTTCTAAATCTAGAACATCAGAACTTGGCTGGACATTGCGGAGCCAGTTCACTCTCTAATACAATGAAATTCGTTCAGGAAAATTACTGGCTCCGTTTTCCGCTTTTTCTGCATGGACCGAGTCGGAGTTTGATTGACCCACATTGAAGATGTGATGGCGTCTCGATAATCGTTGACTTGGTCACTGTTCACGTCAAGGCATCAATCTAAAGGAATTGGCGGCTTCTCTTTGCCTCTGATGTAAGGCGATTGGGTGTGTTCTTGCGGTCGAGAACAGTTTTTGAAGTCAAGTTACAGGCTAGTAAGTTTAACAATACCATTCGCAGGGATAATGTTAATAATCTCACGGCACTTACTCATCATAAAAAAACTCAACTTTGTATGGCTACATTGTGTGAGGGAAATTAGTCGCAGTTATCTGTTTTTAGTGTTGTATGGAACTCATCAATATTATTCGTAGGGATAACAAAGAGGTAATCCAAATAAAAATACTATTCGTAGGGTTGATGTTAATAATCTTGGGGCACTTAATTACCTTGCATTGGAGTTTCCTTAACGAGAAGGTTTTGTTAAATCCATGACACAGTCACTTATGTTCTCTTGAGTCACTTGCTGTTTTGAAATATGTCAAATATTGGCTGTCTCTTATCAATATTCAAGAATTTTGTTCACCCAGACAATGTTACAAAATGTTTCGGTTGATGAACAAGGCCACGTGAATAAAGTAACGAAACTTAAAACCGTTATTTTTACATTATGATTTGGTGATGTCTGGCTCTTACAAAAATGTGGTTATAAAATTTTAAGATACGTCAGAGCGGTGAAAAGACAGGTCAAAGTGACTTTGTAGAAAGTCACAAAATGGCTTATTATGAAAAGTTCCCAACATCCATTTCGTGTTAGAACTATTTGAGTTAGTATTACTGTAAAAAGATTAAGGGCCACATTGACTGGTTTTCGGCTTAGGTCTCACAAATTAGAAATTGAACGTGGGCGACAGTTTGATATTCCTCGTAAATTTGGAACATTTTAAGTCTGTAACTTAAACCATATCGAAAATAAACATCACTTTTTTGTTAATTTGTCTAGCTTGTAGCAATCTTCGGCAAAGTCACATAAAATCTAAATTGTACAACTTTTCAAATATTCTGAAGTTTAATACACCACTGTCATCGAAAGAGCCTGTTATCAATATGTATACAGCAAAGTACTTGTTTCTGTAAGAACACAAATACTCATTTGATGACATAAAATTATGTTAAAACTGCTATTGTTAAAAACACACCAAAAAATTATGTTGTATTCTATACTGTCTGCACCTAAATACTATTTCGTTTGTGCAAAAAGGCACAAAGTACTGAATAAGTGTGAAGTGATAAACCTTTTTTCAGTTTTCGGTTTGTTTCTTGAAATAGCTTGCCCTATGTAACATATATCTCAATTAGATAATTATAACTTATTAAGTGCACATGGCACAAGGCGGACCTGTTGGCAATATTCCAGCAATATCACGGCATGAGATCAAATAAGAGAAAACCAGTGGTTGATAGCATGAACAACATCTCCCCAGCAGAGATGGTGTGCCTGATGTCAATCACTCGTCCACCCTATTTACAAGCCGGTATCACCTAGCTGGGAATATGGCTGAAAAACCAAAAAGTATATAATAGCCACGTAAGAGGGAAACAGCCAGTGGCTCGTACAATTATTTTACTTACCTTTCTGTAATATTGAACAATATATACACGGGATAACTAAAACGAAAACGATCAATTTCCCTTCTATGCACAATGGTATCTGTTTCAGCAGATTATTGAGAATGGGTATTCTCTGGTGTTGATGTTTGTTTTAATAATTACGTCCCACACCAAAACTATAGATCTGGTCATGCGTTTTGTACTTTAGGAGTATATATCCAAGATATTTCTGATATATAACTTCATACATATATATGTCATCTGGTCAATATATATTCTATCCCTTGGCAATTGTAAGGTACTTCAGCAGTTGAAACAATAAGTTCTTTAGTTGAATAAATAATATTATCTTTTAAGCCATCACGAAGACTTCATCTCTCACTGAATGTTGCTAAAATATGATATAGTCATTATCTTACGTCGGTTTATTGCATGTTTGACTGAAATTGGCCAGCATTAGGATCTTTATAAATGCCATACATAAACATGTGATGTGTATATCCTACTTATATTTACATTAATATTTAAAGCTTAAACTTTGTCTGTTGTGAATGTGGCTCTTGGGGCACTAAGATGGTGGTTGTGTTTACAATTTCTGTTTTCAGAATAAAATGTATTGGTTGATCTCTTGTTACTGGTTGCTACAACATTCGAAAGGCGACATGTTATTCTCAAAACTAACACAGAATAGAAATACTCCGAAATGACCAACTTGAATGTTAAATGTAACACTACCCGTTGCAACACTATCGTTCAATACTAACCAAACAGCCAATTCCCTTCCACTGATTTACCCACCTGAGCTAGAAATAAAAGTATAAAGATTCAGAATTACAAGAAATTCTATCCCCGGAAATGTATAGATCTATGCAGTCTTATCTTACAGCTATAGAACTTCAAACAGTCAATATTTCCTTTATGTCGAGCAGCAGTGCCAGTTTTTGATGTCTACATTTCACAACTTTTGAGGAACAATCGAGTTTGCTCTTTCAATAAAGTTTTAAAGGAGTGTTATTCGACTTTTGGTAAAAACTTGTTTGAGACAGGGTTACAATAGGGTTAATATGAAATTCCTGTGCTACGGTCACTGATTTAGATGTTTAATAAGCCACCTACGATGTAGAATTTCACTCTTCAGATCCTTTCTTACAAGGCCTTGTCGAGTTTCGGTTTGAAACACTATGAAACAATGTGCAAAAGCCTTGAAACTACATGTACCAGACAACACCAAAAGAGAAACGTTCGAGTTGACAACATTTTTTCATGTCGTCACTGCAACGTGAGAAACGCTTGACAGCAGGTACAGACATCAAAATGTTGAAGGACCACTACTTCAACATATTGATGTTTATACCAACACTTTTTATCGACACGAAAACACAAACAAAAACACAAGTATCTTCATGAAAAAGTGTTCAAATGTTTACGCGTGCTTGTTCGTCACGTACAAGTCTACTTATTGGCAGTCAGCTGCTCAGTTGTTCCTGGTCGCGATCAGCAGTACACAAAGTACAAGTCGGACCCCAGGACTTTCCTAATGCAAAATATATTTGGGATATGACAATTAGACGTCGATGTGATAACACACTAAACACACAGTTCTCAGACATCGAGCTTCTACTCATGTCAATTGAAGAAAAGGAGTCAATAGGATAAGGTCAATTTTGGGGCCTAACGAACATCTCAAATTATGCGCAGTTACCGAAAACTAGATATAAAAGGGATATATGAAAATTATCCAATGGCGGATAACTAGGATTTGGTTGAACTAGCATTTTGTTGAACTTGGCAATAATTATGTAAAAGTTCTATTTTGCGTAGTTGTGCAAATAAGTTTCAGTTGCAGATTTGTTCATGTTCAAATATTAGAAGAACACACATTGAAAAAAACAAGCATTTACCATGAACCATTACCAGGTCTTGCGGCACCTACACAGTTAGCGTTCTTACTTGAAAGCACAAAACATGCATGAGCTAAAATGAACAAGGGTCAATCCTCATTTGAACAGATCTTATAACTTTGAAAACAGTTTCTAAACGTTTTTTTATTCTTTTTGTAAAAACATTCAGATCTCGAGTACTAACAGGGCTCTTATATGACCTTGTCCTCTGTAAGCCTTATGTGATGTCACATGCCATGAACACCAATTTGACCAGCACGAACTGTTGTAGGACAATTAGTATTTGAGTACATGACTCTTTCATCAATCACCCTCAAGCATACCTCAGACGGTATCAGCTGAATCCTTCGGGTTAATTTGCTTTAACCTCTGGAGGCAGAAAGTTGACGAAAGGAAGTAGCCCAACCTATGATGAAATGACTTAGAAGAGAGTTTTATGCCTTTAATGCCATGTTTGATGTATTGAGCAAGGAGTGTAATACACAAGACAAGCGGTTCATCTTTCTTTGTCGTGTTGTAGAAAGTATTTGTTCATGTCGGATGAATCCATGGCCATGTGTGCCATTATTAATCACGCACAAAGCGCAAAGGTATGTCGTTTGTATCACTTGCTTACACAGCTTTTCCATGTAAAACTGAGGACTGAAATGGGGTCTAACGTCCCGTTCAAGATTTTTGCACTATAGCGACGTGTGTGTATAGCTGCTTGCACTAGTCCGAACAAATGCTGATTTTATAGTGCTTGTCCACTGATTCCATTCCGCAGTTAAACATGAATACCCCACTCTGACACAGTATTCACCCTCCTAGCCGAACAGTCCTTGTTTTAAAACTTAAATGCCGACCTCCAGGCAGGGTAACAACAAGTGCCTTTTTTGTATTACGCTGCTGAGTATCGAACCCGGCCGTCCGCTCTCTGGGCAGACGCTCTATCCACTGGACCACAGAGGTGGTCTGGAAACATGAGAGTTGGGGGACGAAATACAAATTGCAACAAAACTACATGTACATGTATACTTCACTCAACACAGGTATTTTCACAATACAAACAATTTGATGAAGGTATAATTTGAGATTCAATTCCATGGATAATAAAACAATGTCTGTGTTCATAGTAAACGCCCACCTCTTACTGGGCATTTCTGTCTAACATGAATCGTAATACATACGCTGTGATATTACTGCGTTAATATTCGCAGCAGAACACGATCTTACATAGCTAAGTAATGGATATGTGGAGAAGATGGCACATATTCGCTTTGAACTTGGATTAATGTATATGCACGTAAGCAGGATACATCTACGTCAGTAAGGTTGCATGGCCTCTAATAGTAAACGTGATTGTTTTTCTCAAACATCATAACTCATAACCCATCCGATATCTGGGAATTTTCTACTTCACTTTTCATCCTGTGTGTAATGTCTATAACGTGATTTCGTTTACAGAGGATTAAACATGAAAAGAATGATTCTTCCACATGGCAATCTGCCTTTAAGATTTCAACATGCTTCAGAAATCGTTTGTAAGACAAAAAGTAAAATGATAGGTCAATGGACCGAAATATCTGTGTTTCATCGGGAGCAAAGATCATTTTGAGAAGATCTGTTTGCCAAGAAGAAAGTGTAAATGTGCCAAAAGCCTACCGCTTCAAGTCCACACTACAAGTTAATGATCCTCAGACAATTACATTTAGATCCACTCAACACATCGGCCTGGGTGACGGCAAGTAAGCCTTCTTCATCCTTGAGGGATAAGAAAGACAGTTGTGTGCTTTAGTGGTAGTCATCAATGCAGGATGATTGAAGAATGTGTCTATATACAATCGCAGCGGTTACAATTAGAAGTCATCAACCCTCGACAGAGTAAACCCCTAGCCTTGTTGTCAACTCCTCAAAAGCTAAATCATCTTTGATTGATCTGTGACCATCTCTCCCTTGCTAAGTAGGTCTTCTCTGGAAACAAAGAGATGCGATTTACGAGTTAGACTAGTTCCAGATTAATTTGTAATGAAACGACTCTCTCAAATATGTGACTTGTTCATACTCATATTCCTATCCTAAGGTACTGCTGCCGCTGTCACTCAGACGCAATATGATGACACACGTGTCAATTTGCCACAAAAACTGACATCTTAAATATATGGCTTGTTTATAATCATATTTAAATGTATCAGGTGGCACTGGTCGAAGAGTCGTTCATGTATTACGCTATTGGTATAAATAAAAAAGTAAAAATAGTAACTTGAAAAAAAGGTCAAATCATCTCAATCTACCACTTACTGTAATGTCTATTGCTTTTTTCAATAATCGCTGTATAAAGCCGTGTTCCTAGTATATTGCGAGAATGCCCTGAGTTGGGGTTAAAATCCTGGATGATGAGACATGATATTCTATGGCTCAACTGTTATCTCCAATTTTTTTAATTTTTTTTTGTTAGTTTCTTGATTAATGCCGAACTCAGCAGTGACGGCCTGTGAATAATCGAGTCTGGACCAGACAATACAGTGATAGACAGCATGAGGATAGATCTACACAATTTGGATACGATGACATGCATCAACAAAGACATGCATCAAGCAGGTCTGACCACCCGCTCGCGTTAGTCGTCTAAGAAGACCAACTCTAACCTGGATCTTCACGAGTGATTACCGATTAGCTGAGCAGTCACCAATTTACTGTCCAAAGAAGTTGAAAGTTATACGTAGTTCCAACTTAAAAACGTAAGCACATAAATGTATATTCAATATTAAACACTGTCACGGCAATCACCTGGAAATGAAGCGTCATTATAAGTGAGGTGAAGGAAGTAATGTCATGTTCAGATAGTCGATGCACGAAGGACTGCTTTGGGGAACACATCAATGTCCAACTAGACTAACTCCTTTAAGGTATGGATGATTCCAGGAGAACTGATTGGTTTGTTCATTGTAAAGTTTACATAAATTGAAATCTTTCTTTGAATAGTCCTTACTGGCCCTTGACAGATTCATGTGTTATAATGAGGTCAGCAGGAGGGGACAGATGCCATCCGTCTTGCCGCCAGACTAGTTCACATCACCACGTAGGGAGATCAATGACACGCTGTGATCTCTGAGATTTCGACTTCTTCTTCTGAAATAATGATTTAAAGAACTTAAAAGAAATGTTTGAAGAATGACAAATGCCCTTTGGGGTCCACTAGAACAGAAAATGTTGAAATAGGAAAGATTTAAACAGCATCAGAATTGAAGTCTTTAACTGTTATTGGAGGAGTTCCCTAAACAGACGCGTGTATAGGCTTATAAAATAAACAAAGCCAACGATGATGATCAAGTCTGCTCGGTAACAATAGGCCCCAAACATACGTTCTGTTCTACCTATCAACGCCATAACGCAATTCATACACAGTACATGTATAATATAATAGACACATCCTTCAATCACCTTGCTACAACGTGCATTGATAATATACATATCTAGAAACATTCACATATACGTGTCCTTCATCTTCCATTTGAGTAAAGACAGATCCCATGTTGAGCAGTAGAACATACTGATGTGAGAAATGAAGGTTTATATTCAGTCGAGCTGTCAACGTTCTTTGTCTTATGCCTTTAATGCCCAGTGCGAGGCAAGATAAAAAAACAAGTGACATCTTTTTACGTCTTTTGGTTTGACGCGACTGGATTGACTTTAATGGTGAAACGCTGACAACCGTACAGATATCATATTCAATTCTCTATATTCTCAAGAATTGGTCAGTCAAAAGCAGTATCCACATTCACTTTCTCCTCCCAGTGGTCAGATACAGATATACATTGTACACATGCAGGTCAGAGCCATGTCATGTGCTTACGAAACACATGCATTTGGGATATAAAAATAAGCTTTCTCATAATGCTTACAGTTCACAACGAGCTTATACTGAGGACGTTGGAAATAGATTTGTGAGACTGGTGTAATTTCACAGGGCATTGGCATCAATGACATCAACATGACGCTGTTGTCCGCCCATGTGGGTTTCATCACACGACTCTTTCATCAAACCCAATCTCAGACATTCAGCGGACACGTTTTGGTCAATTTGACATAACCTCTTTTTGATAAGGAACGACAGAGCCAAATAACGATTACTATCGCTGAAGATATGTTAGGTGAACATGGTAAATCCCTACCCTGGAAGCACCAGAGTTTAGATACAAACTTGCGACAACTATGTGATACGTGATGTTTTTCAACATCTTTGATGGTTTCCAGATATATGAACCCATCAAAAAGAAGGGAATTTTGATAATACTCCCCAAACCATGTTAACACACCATCATTAACAAGATTTAAGAAATGTTTTCTTCAGCAATTCATTGTCGTCTTTGAAGCACTTGATTGGCAGGAAGGCCTCAGGGGATTACTAATCCCAGCTTAGCCCAGTTTCACATCAAATTGAAACCTAACATAAAACACTTAGAATTGCAAACAGTCATTCCCTTAATGGAATAATTCATATATATGAGATGAAAACAAAAGAGACAGTATGGCACAAATGCCTAGATGTACTCATTACTGAAAGCAGCACATTCGGGGGCTCATAAGAGGTTTTGCTTTTAAACTGGTTAAAACTGTCGGGCAGCCCGACGTCTCTATGCTTCAGTTGTCACTTGGTTTGGTGTGGACGGAACTACGAAGTCCCACATTCCTTGGACTATTTTAGAAACTGATGTAACTCTGTGGTGTCAGAGGCAGTAAATTCCACATTAAAGAGTCCTCCCCGACGCCGGATCCATAAAACGACAAGGTAACTCTAACGAAGGTAATATTCATCCCTGAGCAGTACAATCTGTTTTCTGTCTTCGGTCACTCACCCTCAGTCAAATGGTAAGGTTTTTGTCATATTAACGTCCACGATTGACATACACCACTAAATCCAGAAAATGCTTCATGTAAAGCCATAATAAAAAGTTCTTTTAAGTAAACTTCCGATCGTCTAATTGTTAAGATCATCATGAAATTCATGTGTTCGACGTCATGACCCAACTCTTACTTTTCCACCGAAGAATATTAGCATCGTGCTTGATATTGTGGGATGAACGCTTATCACATAACGGTGGGGTTATTACCTGCAGCTGTATCAGTCTCGCACGTTACCATCATATCGCTGTTTGAATGACAATACATGTTGGCTACTTTAAATTGAAATAATCACAGATGTTTATTTGTGATGACACAACAGAATCCGTTTACATTTCACACACGTTACTGTCCAAGGCATAAGGAGATGATATACGACTGTGATAGTCACTTGGGTTTTCAACTTTTCCTTGTATGGTATTTTATGAGTACTTGTTTTTAACTGAAATCCTCCTCAGTTAAACATGACCTGACGAATATTCTTAGGAATATGGAAGGGTTTTGTCGCTTGTATAACATTCATTGTACCTACAGTGAAGTATTGCGATCTTGACCTCACTCATGGCAGAGTAATTTCCATATATTGAAATCGTTTGTCATTTAGTTACTTCATGAATCAAATTTTGTATGAAAGGTAAGAACTTCAATTGTTTAGTGGAGTAATCAATCTTGAAGAGAAAATTAGTGACAGAATAAAAGGACATTTTGTCAGGTGATCAAAAGATCCATTTGGGAAACAGTTCATGTGTCTAGAGATCTATCGCTGGGACCATTTGCTCGTTTATGTAGGCGTTCCTCCCAAATAATTGAGGCTCTAAATCTGCCTGAACGGAACGATTTAGCAAGTCGCCCTTAGGAACGTGTTTGATGGAACACCAGTGCAATCAAACTCTATTCAATGGAGAGCAGTATTAAGTAGGTGTAACAAATATCATGGCTCTATACAATTGTGTCCATACGGCAAACGTAAGACATTGAAATGTCTAAAAGTCGTATTAAAGCGGTATTTATGGGCTGTTTGCATAAAGCTAAAGATAGTTTAGGGGTCAGATTGGCTCATAGAAGTATTTATTTTTGTAATATTCAACTTTGGTTTTATCTAGTATTGAACGACTAAGAAGCGAAGCATTGTAAACACCGCTTTGATTGCTATTTGTTGATCAATTTAATTTCTCCAAGATGTAAAGAAGTGGTGGAGTAATCTACGGTTGAAGAGTGTGTCATTTACATCTTTCCAGCCGTTCCTCACAATTGAATAAGGAGGTCGGATTGGTTAACGATTAGTTTTGTCAACTTTCAGAGGGTAAAGATGATATGTACATTCTGACAAGCAAATATCAATTGAGGGTCATTGCACTTAATAATGTTAACTCTGTTCAATCAATGCTAACAAAGTGCATTCTCATCTGGATTCATTAGATGCATCAGTTTCTGAGTTGGCATGATTCTGACACTCGTACAGACATAGATGTCAATTATCACTCTCATCAAATAACCATTGTGTTTGCATACAACTGGTTAATTGAGGGGAAGTGTCCTTGTGTTCGTCGCACACCACAACAGGCGAACAAGGCCTAAAGTAGAGTATGTCGTAGGCATCTATGACTTCATGGAAACCCGTATTATTTTCTAGGAAAACGAACAAAGGTAGAAATCGGCATACCAACAGGGGTAAATATGTTATGTATTAGGCAAAAGAATAATGTTTAAGCTGAGAAGAGAACATGAGCAGATATTGAATACTCTTTATAAATTAACCTAACATTATGACAAGACGTGTTCTGACCCCGTTTCAAAAGGAGGGACAGTTGCTTCAGAACACTAGTGTAGATCCATTTACTGAGGCCGCAGCAAGAGCATGTTCGATTGAATCTCAAAAGTGTTCAAATGTAGACACCGAAGACTGGAGCTGCTGGAATATATCTCAACATGAAGGGAAAATTGAAATTCTGAATCTTTATGCACATATTAAACAGATGATGCGGCTTCACCTGTCTCGTTTATCAGTTGTATCAGTGACAGTCACGTATTAAGGAAAATGTGGTAATTCACGACTTACATACCTATTTACGTATTTAATGGTAACAGCCACCTATAACACTGACAATCTGGCCTGCCTGTCGTCTTCATCTTCATAATTTGGTCTTCCATGTTATAAGCGATCGTTCTTCACCGCGAGGTTATGGAAATCATTAAACAATCTTTCTATGTTTATCATGTATAAGGGAGATTCCTTTTATGATTTTCTACAAACGTGTCTCTGGACGTTTCGGCCAATAGTCAACTTTCCATACCATTTAACAGTATCTACAGAGGAGAATTATAACGAGAAAGCCCTTTACAACGGATGTGGTTTAATGAGGGCATATACGTCCATGTATTGACACTCACTTATATCCTACTCTAAGGGTTCCAATCTATTTCAGACATTCGTGGTATATCAAAAACCAACCGCATGAGCCATCAGAGAGCACTATCTCTGTTTCATCTGAACATTCCTGGTCAACCATCACCTCTTTCTCCAAGCCAAATAAATGATTGCAATTATCCTGCATTATCCGGTTTCCCGTCGACGCTGACCTATTCCCCTGCGTTAGCGTAAAAGCAGGAACAAACAGTTTTTGGGAAGATCTGTGTGTAAGGAAGAAAGCGATACTGTGCCAAAAGCCTACCTTTTCAAGCCAGCACCACACTACAAGCTCATCATCCCCAGACAATTACATAGAGATCGACTCAACACATCTGCCCCATCGATAGCAAGTAATCATACTTCATCCTTTTTAAATTAGAACGTTATTTGTGCGCTTTAATCATCGTTGAACCTTAGAAGTGGACTGTTGAAGAAAATGTCTACGTACAAGCAGAAGGGGTACGATCTGAAGTAATCAGCTGTTCCCTGAGTAAACCCCTTAGTCTTGTTTTCACCTCGTCAAAAGCCATTCCGTCTTTGATTGCTGCGTGGGGTTCTTTAGTCATAGTCAACGTTGTTCACTGGAAACAAGTAGATTGGATTTACGAGTTTGACTAACTTTGACCCCTGATACAGTTCGTTATTAGGTACATGGGTCGGCCCCCTGGTTTTAAAGCTATGTGAATATATGTGTGGTGTGATTGCCGACCCCAGTTGTGACAGGATCTGCTGATCGTGAGCTCAAATCTCAGGTTCCCACACATTTAAGTTTTACCCTTACTTCTTAGGTGGGTGCTAGCTATGTTTCCAAAATATTACACGCCAGAATATAATTGAAATGATAGTATCTCTAAACACAATTAATGCACCGACTTCCAAGTTTTATTGGCGTGGTAAAACAGCCGCCTTTATATCCCTCAGGTTATCCAAGTAACACATCCAATTAGCCATTGATTGAAATACAATGAGATATGCCAACAGGTCTCTCGATACATATATGACAGACACTCAGTATTTGTTCTTCCATATGTGTTAGATAAAATGAGGATGTAACTTGTAAATATTGAGACAGAAATAGAAATGACGATGCTCATGATACGTAATTTGAATTTTTCATGAATGGTTTTTCACAGGACTAACTGTTCACAGACCAGCTTGGCATGGCGAGAGTGCTGCTGTGTGACATAAGGCAACATACGATCTCTTACTTTTTTGTAAATTTGTTTAAACGGCGCGTGCTACGTTGAGCAGGGCATGCTTAACCTTTTCTTGAACACATGGCGTCATTACTGAATTTATGTGATCCATTGATATAATTTTCACCACTATTTTACCTTTTACGGCAAATGTTTTGGAAATAATCGAGACTGATTATTTTGTGGCGCAGACGTTTTATATTTATTATTTATGATATTATATTTATTTTCTTCTTGAAGATGCCAGTACTTTATTAATCAAACTCCACGAGCCATGGATACTGCAGCTTCTAAAATGCCACTTAAATAGACGGTTTCAATTCGATGTAGTTGTTGTGCTGTGAAACCCTAATAGTTCATACAATGCGGACTCAATTACTTGACACACAACATGATAATACTGTGTGATATCCCTTTACTGTTTCAGTAGGATCGGGGTCATACAGACACTTGAAATCCTTAACTTACTTTCCCCTGTGCATACCTAACTAAGTGAATTAGTTTTAACGTTGCTTTCAACAGCGATCCACTTATGTCGTGGCGTGTCGGCTTAATGTGGGAGGACAGCATAAAGTGATGCAGGTCTCAGACGTTCACCACTTTGGTAAAACCCACTATTATTGGTTCCTGGTGTGCTCAAGGGACGCAACTCTGCACAGCGAATTGTGACTCCTTAGACAACTGCCACCCATCCCCAGTTCCCCGGCCGCCAACACATACCGCTCCCAACCTAACTAAGGGTTTATTTCATTAACATAGGAAATGTTGTAATGTGCCTACGAATCTACATATAGATTTACTCAGCTGTCATCAGTGCCAACGTGCATTGCTGAATAAAACACGCAACTTACGTTCTTTTTTGAACGGTATGTAGTATGATAGTTACTTACTGTCGATTGTGGAGTCGATCTTATGCAATAATTTTAGGATCACAAGCTATGATTTATACATTTTGAAAGTTTTACCCTTAAGACATTGAAAGCTGTTACCATGATCACTCAACTTTCCTGTATAAAGAGCGTGCTCAGTGGGACCTCTTGTACCACGCTTGTTTCCCGATGTGTCATGAACGTAGGGAAATTTGTCAGCGTCAAAACGAAACAGAGTGTTTTGGGGTAATTAAAATCATATACATGACTTGGAGAAAGAAGGGATGGGGGAATAGTGGTGTCTGATGAAATGGAGGTAATGCTCTGTAATCGCTAATTCCTTTGGTTCTTGACACACCACGGATGTCTGAAATATGTTGAAAACTTTAGGTCAGAATCAAATTGGCAATACATGCACATGTATGCGGTAATCTGAGCCTATTGGCGGTGGATTTCTCTTTAATCTGTCCTCTGTATCTGACATTAAATGGTACTCCATGTTGACCATTGGCTCAAACGTCAAGAGATAGCCTTCTAGAAAAGAACATGAAAGGAATCCCCTATTTACATTACAGAGATAGAAGGCTCGAGTAATGATTTAGCAGACCTTATGTTAAAAGTCGATCGCTTTTACGATTGAAGACGGTGACGTCATATTGAAATAACTTTATCCTGCTAGTTTGTGTTGACATTCGACCAGTACAACTAATGTGTGGCCATTGTTCCATGTGCTAATTATGAAGTGATGAGGCATTGCAGATTTGTCACAAACTACATTTACATCATAGTTAATGTAAGGACGAAATGAAAATATACTTTGGGGCGTGAACGATAACCACTGGGTGAGGGGTTATGAACCAATGGTCATAATTGGGGATATGTCACCAGCACGGCGGTACTTGAATAGATAACAGATGACACACATTGGACGGCAATCACATTTAATGCCTGTTCTTAATGATATTGTGAGACGGTAGGAGCAGAAGCTGGTGAAATGTGCGAGAACGCCAAGTCCCCCGAGTGGGTTTCATCATTTTAGAAAGGTTGGAAATGAAAAATACACAGACGTCAAAGTCAGAGAAAATATTATGTCAAAGAATTTGTGCTGATGACATTTACAGCAATGCATCTCTCTCTCTCTCTCTCTCTCTCTCTCTCTCTCTCTCTCTCACATACACACACACACACACAAACACTGTATTGTTGGCATGTCAAGTCGTTCTTGCCTTTTCTTATTATTTTGCAAAGATACTTCAGACAAAGCCACATATGTATAATTATGTAAAACGCACACTGTAAAGGAAAGTAGGTTGACATATATGTACTTATGTCAAATTATTGGTGGATACGTTCAATAAGAAATAATGCCTCTCGGGGAACGAGGCTTGATCTGGGCCTTGTACATGTGTGAAATCGAACTATCCTTCAACTGTTGTTCTTAAGGTTATTTTTATCCTAGTAGTACACACAACAATACTTGCTGGATACGGAGCAAGAGGCCACTCGCGTTTATCGTTTGGAATGATTGTCGCCTTCATTGCTTGCAAGATTTCACGGCCATATGAATTGTACCTGTTAAAGTACATTTGTTGAACATGAGTTTGGAAACTTCCGTTCAAGTTGTGTCCTAATATTAAAGTTGATAAATGAAAGTATGCACAATATTGTTAAATTTGACCTTGGATTGGCATGATGCTAATTAACACGTGCAAGTAAAAACAAATGTTGAACAATGAAGACAGGGCAAAGCAAAGGAAATTCTGTACAAATAGGTTTCTAGATTTGTAATGCGACCTTTGGGATTAAAAGACTCAACACCAGCTGTGCTGACTTAAAATTCAAGACATTCCAAATAAGTAGTTTGAATCCTTGTGTGCATTATGCTCAAAGTCTCTTTTATTACACCAGGGATATTTTCATTAGAGTATATGTTGCTTTCTAATGACAATAGACCCGATAGACATGACATAGATAAATGCCAGGAGTTATAGATACATGTTCGTTACATATGTTTCACAAACAACTACTAAAAGGCGACTATGCTTGTCGTAAGAGGCGAGTAACGGGATCGGGTGGTCAGGCTCGCTGACTTGGCTGATGCATGTCATCGATCCCAATTGCGTTATGCCGTAATATTGTTCATTATGACGTACTTACGTAGGTTTTGTCTTAGTAGTTTCTGAAAATCTGAAAAGAAGTGATGACTAAAAGGTAATTCAACCATTTACTTTGATCCAGGTGAGCTCACAATAATCTTGACATCATGAGCTTCTATCTACGGGGATATACAATGACATGCATCTACAAAGTCACTGAGCCTGACTCCCCGATCCCGCCAGTCACCTCTCACGAGAAGCATGGGTTGCTGAAGACAATTCTAACCCCAATCTTCGCGGTTGTCTGATTATCGATGTAATTGTGTATAGCTAATTAGTATATGAGAAACATTTAATGTGTACCTCAGCATGTACAGATTTCACTTGGTGCTATGCCTTAATATTCCTTATCATGTCGTCCATACGTACATGTATAGCCTTCTCAGTAGTTTCTGAAAAGAAGTGAAATCTTTGGAAATATAAAACGTCAACGCCAGAGAATAACCAGTCTTGATTATCTGACGAAACAGATTCCTTTTGGCGTTAAAGGCAAGACAGCGGTGACAAAGGCAAGATAGCTATGACAATTATATAATCATGAATGGATCACTGAAAATCAGGTATGGCACCAGGACTGGTGTTCCCGAAAAGTAGAAGCATGTCCTGCCCTACCAAAAATTCATCCATATATTTGGATCAAGGTGAGCTAACAAGAATCTGCAACTGAAGAACTAAAAGAGACCGTATAACCTCCAAGCGCAAAGGAAATATAAACGCGTATGTTTGGCAATAGAATCAAGCATCCGATACAAACCACTTCAAGTCACCTATTGTCCTGCTGTGTGTAGTACTGTGTTTAAGACGATGGTGCATGCCTGATTTAATGACCAGCGGGGCGCCCGATTTACTGTCTTCCTCCCAGTATTATCAATCCGAGTTAGCCGTCATTATTAGCTCTCTGACTACGTCTCTGCAAAAGCGAATGGGTAATGACATTCGCAGAGACTTTATGAAGCACAAGGTGCCCAAACCGTGAACGATTTACTGCCGTTTTTTTCCAAAGCCCGTCTGTGATCAGACATATAAAATATTTTGATGTACGTAAATGCTGAAGGATGTATGTTGTCCGCGACAAAATGCCACATTATACGACTTTGTATTATTTGCTCCCCAAGGCCATATTCGCCGGCATTACTCGTTCCACTGACCGCATCAGTTATGTTACATATAAACGTGTAATATTAGTAAAAGCGGTGTTTGTAATGAATGTTTTCATTAGAACCTCTGTATAGAATAGGACGTCTCAGTAGGAGAGACATGCACGTTTTTGTTTACCCTTTTGGTATTCTTTTCTGCTCTATTGGAAATCAATGTAAGAATAAATGTTTGCATGTTCTTGCTGTTAAATTTGCATCCTCAGCACGTTTCAATGACAGTACAGCAATACATACATATATTGGAATTTGGAATCTAAATGTTTTCCTTCAAGCCTGATTAGCAAGTGTGCATGGATGAAGCAACTACAAAAGGAATAATAGACTTTAGTTTGTTGAAGGGAAAACGACAGTCGTTGTTACAATTTTTAACGTTTGGCAAAATGACCTTTACTGTGTGCTTGATAAGTGAGTGAGTATGGTTTTACGCCGCTTTTAGCAATACTCCAGCAATATCACGGCGGGGGACACCAGAAATGGGCTTCACACATTGTACCAATGTTGGGAATCGAACCCGGGATGTCGGCATGACGAGCGAACGCTTTAACCACTAGGCTACCCGACCGCCCCTTGTTGTGCTTGATAAAAGTATGTTGGCAGGTTATCTTTAACGCCCCGTTTGAAGCCTCATCGTGACGAGCTTATGCCTTATCCCGCTGACCGTATTGAAAAACGAAGCTGTAAGATTATACATGTAGTATTATAGGTGTTCTCAAGAAAGCTATTTCCAAGTGTCATTTCATTTACATCCATCGAAACGAATCATGTTCAGACAAAAACGTACAACGAACATACAGTTCATCCTTTAAACAATGGGCGCGGATGGCCCAGGTATCTAAAACGCTGCAATTCGCTGTGAAGAGTTGCTCCCCTTGCGGCGCACCTGAAACCTATGATAGTGTGTTCTAATCCAATATTAACCTGGATTTTGCTTCTAGGTTTGTCGTGGGTAACAGAAGTGGTAAACGTCTGGAACCTCCATCACTTAGAACTTTCAGGTCAATAAACAAAAGCAACAAAAAAAACCATTCCATAATCATGCGACATTTCTACCAAACGCAGAGTCCATTGAACGATTCCGACTATATGTTTAGAATGTGTTGATGAATCACCCTCATGAAGTGGAGATACCAATTGTTCGCAAAAATGTAAGCATATCCTGATTCACCTATAGCACGCATCACAAACACATTCAAGGCAAGTCAATTGTTAGAATATGATAGAAGTCATAATAAGGAATTGCGTCGGAAATCATCATATTGAAAATGTTCTCCCCTTGTCATTCGACAACTTTACCAAGGACTTCAACGCTATAACCCTGATCAAACAACCCTGATCACTCTCACTCCTAACTCATTTTTAAACATAGCTGACACTTGGTATAATATTGGGGGGCGGTCGGGTAGCCCAGTGGTTAAAGCGTTCGCTCGTTACGCCGAAGACCCGGGTTCGATTCCCGACATGTGTACTATGTGTGAAGCCCATTTCTGGTGTCCCCCGCCGTGATATTGCTGGAATATTGCTAAAAGCGGCGTAAAACCATATTCACTCACTCACTCACTCCCTGGTATAATATAAGTGCATCTAATACTATGTCGTTACATAGGATAGTACCAACAAGCATTTAACATGATAGTAATACAAAACAGAAACCTTTTTTATCCCCCCGGCATATAATGCGGGGGGATATAGCGATCAACCAGTCTGTCTGTCCGTCCGTCTGTCCGTCCGTCCGTCCGTCCGTAATCATTTCCTTTTCCGGGGCAGAACTCGAAAATAATTCAGTGTATTTGATCGAAACTTGGCATATCTATCAGTCACATTCTGAAGTTGTGCGTTTTGCTTTTTAGGAATTTTAGATTATTTTTTTTTTTTACGTTTCCCTTGTAACAAGTTGGACTTAGGTTCTATAAGGGTGGTGTTTGTTTCCGGAGCGTTACTCAAAAACCGTTAAATACTTTCTTACAAAACTTTGCATGTCTATCAGACTCATGCTGAACTGGTGCCTTTTGCTATTTAGGAATTTTAGAAATTTTTATTTTTTACGTTTACATTGCAACAAGTTGGACTTAGGTTCTATAAGGGTGGTGTTCGTTTCCGGAGCGTAACTCAAAAACCTTTAAATACTTTCTTACAAAACTTTGCATGTCTACCAGGCACATACTGAACTGGTGCCTTTTGCTATTTAGGAATTTTTATTTTTTTTATTTTTTACGTTTCCATGGCAACAAGTTGGATTTAAGTTTTCATATAGGGTGGGTTCACTCATGGAGTATAACAAATAAATTGTTAAATATGTCCTTGAATTGCATGTCAATATATAAAGTGCATACTGAACAGGTGCCATTTGATATTAAGGAGTTTTAGAAATGTTTATTTTAGAATTTCCATTGCAGCTATTTTGACATGGGCTAAGAGAAATGTTGGGTCAGTTACCTGGTTTGGGACCATAACGTGTTAAAATGGGTGGGGGATATAGATGACTTCGTTGATTATACGCTTGTTTCTTGTAATTTGTCATATGTTTGCATAAAAAAAAACACACAGAAACACACGTTTTACTTTCTATTTCAT